>NW_027167758.1:0-153000 GCF_040954835.1 Lepisosteus oculatus | reverse complement strand
CAGCCCAAAATAAACACTTTTTTTAAGACAGCTGAATCCCTATGTAACTGCAAGGCTCGAAGAGCCCACACACTCAGCTCTTAACCCCAGTGTACAGAAAGTGTCAAAACGTGTTTTTCAGCAGAAATAAACATGTTTCTGCAAGTTTGGTCACCCCCATGCAACTTATGGGGCAGTAAAAGCACACTTTTCAAAACGTGTTTTTCAGTCCGAAATAAACACATTTTTTCAGAAAGCTGAATCCCTATGTAACTGCAAGGCTCAGAAGAGCCAACACACTCAGCTCTTAACCCCAGTGTACAGAAAGTGTCAAAACGTGTTTTTCAGCAGAAATAAACGTTTCTGCAAGTTTGGTCACCACCATGCAACTTATGGGGCAGTAACAGCACACTTTTCAAATCCTGTTATTCAGCCCAAAATAAACACGTTTTTTCAGACAGCTGAATCCCTATGTAACTGCAAGGCTCAGAAGAGCCCACACACTCAGCTCTTAACCCCAGTGTACAGAAAGTGTCAAAACGTGTTTTTCAGCAGAAATAAACATGTTTCTGCAAGTTTGGTCACCCACATGCAACTTATGGGGCAGTAACAGCACACTTTTCAAAACGTGTTTTTCAGCCCGAAATGAACGCGTTTTTTCAGACAGCTGAATCCCTATGTAACTGCAAGGCTCGGAAGAGCCCACACACTCAGCTCTTAACCCCAGTGTACAGAAAGTGTCAAAACGTGTTTTTCAGCAGAAATAAACATGTTTCTGCAAGTTTGGTCACCCCCATGCAACTTATGGGGCAGTAAAAGCACACTTTTCAAAACGTGTTTTTCAGCCCGAAATAAACACATTTTTTCAGAAAGCTGAATCCCTACGTAACTGCAAGGCTCAGAAGAGCCCACACACTCAGCTCTTAACCCCAGTGTACAGAAAGTGTCAAAACGTGTTTTTCAGCAGAAATAAACATGTTTCTGCTAGTTTGGTCACCCCCATGAAACTTATGGGGCAGTAACAGCACACTTTTCAAAACGTGTTATTCAGCCCAAAATAAACACTTTTTTTAAGACAGCTGAATCCCTATGTAACTGCAAGGCTCGGAAGAGCCCACACATTCAGCTCTTAACCCCAGTGTACAGAAAGTGTCAAAACGTGTTTTTCAGCAGAGATAAACATGTTTCTGCAAGTTTGGTCACCCCCATGCAACTTATGGGGCAGTAAAAGCACACTTTTCAAAACGTGTTTTTCAGCCCGAAATAAACGCGTTTTTTCAGAAAGCTGAATCCCTATGTAACTGCAAGGCTCAGAAGAGCCCACACACTCAGCTCTTAACCCTAGTGTACAGAAAGTGTCAAAACGTGTTTTTCAGCAGAAATAAACGTTTCTGCAAGTTTGGTCACCCCCATGCAACTTATGAGGCAGTAACAGCACACTTTTCAAAACGTGTTTTTCAGTCCGAAATAAATACATTTTTCAGAAAGCTGAATCCCTATGTAACTGCAAGGCTCAGAAGAGCCAACACACTCAGCTCTTAACCCCAGTGTACAGAAAGTGTCAAAACGTGTTTTTCAGCAGAAATAAACATGTTTCTGCAAGTTTGGTCACCCCCATGCAACTTATGGGGCAGTAACAGCACACTTTTCAAACGTGTTATTCAGCCCAAAATAAACACTTTTTTTAAGACAGCTGAATCCCTATGTAACTGCAAGGCTCGGAAGAGCCCACACACTCAGCTCTTAACCCCAGTGTACAGAAAGTGTCAAAACGTGTTTTTCAGCAGAAATAAACATGTTTCTGCAAGTTTGGTCACCCCCATGCAACTTTGGGGCAGTATCAGCACACTTTTCAAAACGTGTTTTTCAGCCCGAAATGAACGCGTTTTTTCAGAAAGCTGAATCCCTATGTAACTGCAAGGCTCGGAAGAGCCCACACATTCAGCTCTTAACCCCAGTGTACAGAAAGTGTCAAAACGTGTTTTTCAGCAGAAATAAACATGTTTCTGCTAGTTTGGTCACCCCCATGAAACTTATGGGGCAGTAACAGCACACTTTTCAAAACGTGTTATTCAGCCCAAAATAAACACTTTTTTTAAGACAGCTGAATCCCTATGTAACTGCAAGGCTCGGAAGAGCCCACACATTCAGCTCTTAACCCCAGTGTACAGAAAGTGTCAAAACGTGTTTTTCAGCAGAGATAAACATGTTTCTGCAAGTTTGGTCACCCCCATGCAACTTATGGGGCAGTAAAAGCACACTTTTCAAAACGTGTTTTTCAGCCCGAAATAAACGCGTTTTTTCAGAAAGCTGAATCCCTATGTAACTGCAAGGCTCAGAAGAGCCCACACACTCAGCTCTTAACCCTAGTGTACAGAAAGTGTCAAAACGTGTTTTTCAGCAGAAATAAACGTTTCTGCAAGTTTGGTCACCCCCATGCAACTTATGAGGCAGTAACAGCACACTTTTCAAAACGTGTTTTTCAGTCCGAAATAAACGCGTTTTTTCAGACAACTGAATCTCCTTGTAACAGCAAGGCTCAGAAGAGCCCACACACTCAGCTCTTAACCCCAGTGTACAGAAAGTGTCAAAACGTGTTTTTCAGCAGAAATAAACATGTTTCTGCAAGTTTGGTCACCCCCATGCAACTTTGGGGGAGTAACAGCACACTTTTCAAAACGTGTTTTTCAGCCCGAAATAAACACATTTTTTCAGAAAGCTGAATCCCTATGTAACTGCAAGGCTCAGAAGAGCAAACACACTCAGCTCTTAACCCCAGTGTACAGAAAGTGTCAAAACGTGTTTTTCAGCAGAAATAAACATGTTTCTGCAAGTTTGGTCACCCCCATGCAACTTATGGGGCAGTAACAGCACACTTTTCAAAACGTGTTATTCAGCCCAAAATAAACACTTTTTTTAAGACAGCTGAATCCCTATGTAACTGCAAGGCTCGGAAGAGCCCACACACTCAGCTCTTAACCCCAGTGTACAGAAAGTGTCAAAACGTGTTTTTCAGCAGAAATAAACATGTTTCTGCAAGTTTGGTCACCCCCATGCAACTTTGGGGCAGTATCAGCACACTTTTCAAAACGTGTTTTTCAGCCCGAAATGAACGCGTTTTTCAGAAAGCTGAATCCCTATGTAACTGCAAGGCTCGGAAGAGCCCACACATTCAGCTCTTAACCCCAGTGTACAGAAAGTGTCAAAACGTGTTTTTCAGCAGAGATAAACATGTTTCTGCAAGTTTGGTCACCCCCATGCAACTTATGGGGCAGTAAAAGCACACTTTTCAAAACGTGTTTTTCAGCCCGAAATGAACGCGTTTTTCAGAAAGCTGAATCCCTATGTAACTGCAAGGCTCGGAAGAGCCCACACATTCAGCTCTTAACCCCAGTGTACAGAAAGTGTCAAAACGTGTTTTTCAGCAGAGATAAACATGTTTCTGCAAGTTTGGTCACCCCCATGCAACTTATGGGGCAGTAAAAGCACACTTTTCAAAACGTGTTTTTCAGCCCGAAATAAACGCGTTTTTTCAGAAAGCTGAATCCCTATGTAACTGCAAGGCTCAGAAGAGCCCACACACTCAGCTCTTAACCCTAGTGTACAGAAAGTGTCAAAACGTGTTTTTCAGCAGAAATAAACGTTTCTGCAAGTTTGGTCACCCCCATGCAACTTATGAGGCAGTAACAGCACACTTTTCAAAACGTGTTTTTCAGTCCGAAATAAACACATTTTTTCAGAAAGCTGAATCCCTATGTAACTGCAAGGCTCAGAAGAGCCCACACACTCAGCTCTTAACCCCAGTGTACAGAAAGTGTCAAAACGTGTTTTTCAGCAGAAATAAACATGTTTCTGCAAGTTTGGTCACCCACATGCAACTTATGGGGCTGTAACAGCACACTTTTCAAAACGTGTTTTTCAGCCCCAAATGAACGCGTTTTTTCAGACAGCTGAATCCCTATGTAACTGCAAGGCTCAGAAGAGCCCACACACTCAGCTCTTAACCCCAGTGTACAGAAAGTGTCAAAACGTGTTTTTCAGCAGAAATAAACATGTTTCTGCTAGTTTGGTCACCCCCATGAAACTTATGGGGCAGTAACAGCACACTTTTCAAAACGTGTTATTCAGCCCAAAATAAACACTTTTTTTAAGACAGCTGAATCCCTATGTAACTGCAAGGCTCGGAAGAGCCCACACACTCAGCTCTTAACCCCAGTGTACAGAAAGTGTCAAAACGTGTTTTTCAGCAGAAATAAACGTTTCTGCAAGTTTGGTCACCACCATGCAACTTATGGGGCAGTAACAGCACACTTTTCAAATCCTGTTATTCAGCCCAAAATAAACACGTTTTTTCAGACAGCTGAATCCCTATGTAACTGCAAGGCTCAGAAGAGCCCACACACTCAGCTCTTAACCCCACTGTACAGAAAGTGTCAAAACGTGTTTTTCAGCAGAAATAAACATGTTTCTGCAAGTTTGGTCACCCACATGCAACTTATGGGGCTGTAACAGCACACTTTTCAAAACGTGTTTTTCAGCCCCAAATGAACGCGTTTTTTCAGACAGCTGAATCCCTATGTAACTGCAAGGCTCAGAAGAGCCCACACACTCAGCTCTTAACCCCAGTGTACAGAAAGTGTCAAAACGTGTTTTTCAGCAGAAATAAACATGTTTCTGCAAGTTTGGTCACCCCCATGCAACTTATGGGGCAGTAACAGCACACTTTTCAAAACGTGTTATTCAGCCCAAAATAAACACTTTTTTTAAGACAGCTAAATCCCTATGTAACTGCAAGGCTCGGAAGAGCCCACACACTCAGCTCTTAACCCCAGTGTACAGAAAGTGTCAAAACGTGTTTTTCAGCAGAAATAAACATGTTTCTGCAAGTTTGGTCACCCCCATGCAACTTTGGGGCAGTATCAGCACACTTTTCAAAACGTGTTTTTCAGCCCGAAATAAACGCGTTTTTTCAGAAAGCTGAATCCCTATTTAACTGCAAGGCTCAGAAGAGCCCACACACTCAGCTCTTAACCCCAGTGTACAGAAAGTGTCAAAATGTGTTTTTCAGCAGAAATAAACATGTTTCGGCTAGTTTGGTCACCCCCATGAAACTTATGGGGCAGTAACAGCACACTTTTCAACATGTGTTATTCAGCCCAAAATAAACACTTTTTTAAGACAGCTGAATCCCTATGTAACTGCAAGGCTCGGAAGAGCCCACACACTCAGCTCTTAACCCCAGTGTACAGAAAGTGTCAAAACGTGTTTTTCAGCAGAAATAAACATGTTTCTGCAAGTTTGGTCACCCCCATGCAACTTATGGGGCAGTAAAAGCACACTTTTCAAAACGTGTTTTTCAGCCCGAAATAAACGCGTTTTTTCAGAAAGCTGAATCCCTATGTAACTGCAAGGCTCAGAAGAGCCCACACACTCAGCTCTTAACCCCAGTGTACAGAAAGTGTCAAAACGTGTTTTTCAGCAGAAATAAACATGTTTCTGCTAGTTTGGTCACCCCCATGAAACTTATGGGGCAGTAACAGCACACTTTTCAAAACGTGTTATTCAGCCCAAAATAAAAACTTTTTTTAAGACAGCTGAATCCCTATGTAACTGCAAGGCTCGGAAGAGCCCACACACTCAGCTCTTAACCCCAGTGTACAGAAAGTGTCAAAACGTGTTTTTCAGCAGAAATAAACATGTTTCTGCAAGTTTGGTCACCCCCATGCAACTTATGGGGCAGTAAAAGCACACTTTTCAAAACGTGTTTTTCAGTCCGAAATAAACACATTTTTTCAGAAAGCTGAATCCCTATGTAACTGCAAGGCTCAGAAGAGCCAACACACTCAGCTCTTAACCCCAGTGTACAGAAAGTGTCAAAACGTGTTTTTCAGCAGAAATAAACGTTTCTGCAAGTTTGGTCACCACCATGCAACTTATGGGGCAGTAACAGCACACTTTTCAAATCCTGTTATTCAGCCCAAATAAACACGTTTTTTCAGACAGCTGAATCCCTATGTAACTGCAAGGCTCAGAAGAGCCCACACACTCAGCTCTTAACCCCAGTGTACAGAAAGTGTCAAAACGTGTTTTTCAGCAGAAATAAACATGTTTCTGCAAGTTTGGTCACCCACATGCAACTTATGGGGCAGTAACAGCACACTTTTCAAAACGTGTTTTTCAGCCCGAAATGAACGCGTTTTTTCAGACAGCTGAATCCCTATGTAACTGCAAGGCTCGGAAGAGCCCACACACTCAGCTCTTAACCCCAGTGTACAGAAAGTGTCAAAACGTGTTTTTCAGCAGAAATAAACATGTTTCTGCAAGTTTGGTCACCCCCATGCAACTTATGGGGCAGTAAAAGCACACTTTTCAAAACGTGTTTTTCAGCCCGAAATAAACACATTTTTCAGAAAGCTGAATCCCTACGTAACTGCAAGGCTCAGAAGAGCCCACACACTCAGCTCTTAACCCCAGTGTACAGAAAGTGTCAAAACGTGTTTTTCAGCAGAAATAAACATGTTTCTGCTAGTTTGGTCACCCCCATGAAACTTATGGGGCAGTAACAGCACACTTTTCAAAACGTGTTATTCAGCCCAAAATAAACACTTTTTTTAAGACAGCTGAATCCCTATGTAACTGCAAGGCTCGGAAGAGCCCACACATTCAGCTCTTAACCCCAGTGTACAGAAAGTGTCAAAACGTGTTTTTCAGCAGAGATAAACATGTTTCTGCAAGTTTGGTCACCCCCATGCAACTTATGGGGCAGTAAAAGCACACTTTTCAAAACGTGTTTTTCAGCCCGAAATAAACGCGTTTTTTCAGAAAGCTGAATCCCTATGTAACTGCAAGGCTCAGAAGAGCCCACACACTCAGCTCTTAACCCTAGTGTACAGAAAGTGTCAAAACGTGTTTTTCAGCAGAAATAAACGTTTCTGCAAGTTTGGTCACCCCCATGCAACTTATGAGGCAGTAACAGCACACTTTTCAAAACGTGTTTTTCAGTCCGAAATAAATACATTTTTTCAGAAAGCTGAATCCCTATGTAACTGCAAGGCTCAGAAGAGCCAACACACTCAGCTCTTAACCCCAGTGTACAGAAAGTGTCAAAACGTGTTTTTCAGCAGAAATAAACATGTTTCTGCAAGTTTGGTCACCCCCATGCAACTTATGGGGCAGTAACAGCACACTTTTCAAAACGTGTTATTCAGCCCAAAATAAACACTTTTTTTAAGACAGCTGAATCCCTATGTAACTGCAAGGCTCGGAAGAGCCCACACACTCAGCTCTTAACCCCAGTGTACAGAAAGTGTCAAAACGTGTTTTTCAGCAGAAATAAACATGTTTCTGCAAGTTGGTCACCCCCATGCAACTTTGGGGCAGTATCAGCACACTTTTCAAAACGTGTTTTTCAGCCCGAAATGAACGCGTTTTTTCAGAAAGCTGAATCCCTATGTAACTGCAAGGCTCGGAAGAGCCCACACATTCAGCTCTTAACCCCAGTGTACAGAAAGTGTCAAAACGTGTTTTTCAGCAGAAATAAACATGTTTCTGCTAGTTTGGTCACCCCCATGAAACTTATGGGGCAGTAACAGCACACTTTTCAAAACGTGTTATGCAGCCCAAAATAAACACTTTTTTTAAGACAGCTGAATCCCTATGTAACTGCAAGGCTCGGAAGAGCCCACACATTCAGCTCTTAACCCCAGTGTACAGAAAGTGTCAAAACGTGTTTTTCAGCAGAGATAAACATGTTTCTGCAAGTTTGGTCACCCCATGCAACTTATGGGGCAGTAAAAGCACACTTTTCAAAACGTGTTTTTCAGCCCGAAATAAACGCGTTTTTTCAGAAAGCTGAATCCCTATGTAACTGCAAGGCTCAGAAGAGCCCACACACTCAGCTCTTAACCCTAGTGTACAGAAAGTGTCAAAACGTGTTTTTCAGCAGGAATAAACGTTTCTGCAAGTTTGGTCACCCCCATGCAACTTATGAGGCAGTAACAGCACACTTTTCAAAACGTGTTTTTCAGTCCGAAATAAACGCGTTTTTTCAGACAACTGAATCTCCTTGTAACAGCAAGGCTCAGAAGAGCCCACACACTCAGCTCTTAACCCCAGTGTACAGAAAGTGTCAAAACGTGTTTTTCAGCAGAAATAAACATGTTTCTGCAAGTTTGGTCACCCCCATGCAACTTTGGGGGAGTAACAGCACACTTTTCAAAACGTGTTTTTCAGCCCGAAATAAACACATTTTTTCAGAAAGCTGAATCCCTATGTAACTGCAAGGCTCAGAAGAGCAAACACACTCAGCTCTTAACCCCAGTGTACAGAAAGTGTCAAAACGTGTTTTTCAGCAGAAATAAACATGTTTCTGCAAGTTTGGTCACCCCCATGCAACTTATGGGGCAGTAACAGCACACTTTTCAAAACGTGTTATTCAGCCCAAAATAAACACTTTTTTTAAGACAGCTGAATCCCTATGTAACTGCAAGGCTCGGAAGAGCCCACACACTCAGCTCTTAACCCCAGTGTACAGAAAGTGTCAAAACGTGTTTTTCAGCAGAAATAAACATGTTTCTGCAAGTTTGGTCACCCCCATGCAACTTTGGGGCAGTATCAGCACACTTTTCAAAACGTGTTTTTCAGCCCGAAATGAACGCGTTTTTTCAGAAAGCTGAATCCCTATGTAACTGCAAGGCTCGGAAGAGCCCACACATTCAGCTCTTAACCCCAGTGTACAGAAAGTGTCAAAACGTGTTTTTCAGCAGAGATAAACATGTTTCTGCAAGTTTGGTCACCCCCATGCAACTTATGGGGCAGTAAAAGCACACTTTTCAAAACGTGTTTTTCAGCCCGAAATGAACGCGTTTTTTCAGAAAGCTGAATCCCTATGTAACTGCAAGGCTCGGAAGAGCCCACACATTCAGCTCTTAACCCCAGTGTACAGAAAGTGTCAAAACGTGTTTTTCAGCAGAGATAAACATGTTTCTGCAAGTTTGGTCACCCCCATGCAACTTATGGGGCAGTAAAAGCACACTTTTCAAAACGTGTTTTTCAGCCCGAAATAAACGCGTTTTTTCAGAAAGCTGAATCCCTATGTAACTGCAAGGCTCAGAAGAGCCCACACACTCAGCTCTTAACCCTAGTGTACAGAAAGTGTCAAAACGTGTTTTTCAGCAGAAATAAACGTTTCTGCAAGTTTGGTCACCCCCATGCAACTTATGAGGCAGTAACAGCACACTTTTCAAAACGTGTTTTTCAGTCCGAAATAAACACATTTTTTCAGAAAGCTGAATCCCTATGTAACTGCAAGGCTCAGAAGAGCCCACACACTCAGCTCTTAACCCCAGTGTACAGAAAGTGTCAAAACGTGTTTTTCAGCAGAAATAAACATGTTTCTGCAAGTTTGGTCACCCACATGCAACTTATGGGGCTGTAACAGCACACTTTTCAAAACGTGTTTTTCAGCCCCAAATGAACGCGTTTTTTCAGACAGCTGAATCCCTATGTAACTGCAAGGCTCAGAAGAGCCCACACACTCAGCTCTTAACCCCAGTGTACAGAAAGTGTCAAAACGTGTTTTTCAGCAGAAATAAACATGTTTCTGCAAGTTTGGTCACCCCCATGCAACTTATGGGGCAGTAACAGCACACTTTTCAAAACGTGTTATTCAGCCCAAAATAAACACTTTTTTTTAAGACAGCTGAATCCCTATGTAACTGCAAGGCTCGGAAGAGCCCACACACTCAGCTCTTAACCCCAGTGTACAGAAAGTGTCAAAACGTGTTTTTCAGCAGAAATAAACATGTTTCTGCAAGTTTGGTCACCCCCATGCAACTTTGGGGCAGTATCAGCACACTTTTCAAAACGTGTTTTTCAGCCCGAAATAAACGCGTTTTTTCAGAAAGCTGAATCCCTATTTAACTGCAAGGCTCAGAAGAGCCCACACACTCAGCTCTTAACCCCAGTGTACAGAAAGTGTCAAAATGTGTTTTTCAGCAGAAATAAACATGTTTCGGCTAGTTTGGTCACCCCCATGAAACTTATGGGGCAGTAACAGCACACTTTTCAACATGTGTTATTCAGCCCAAAATAAACACTTTTTTTAAGACAGCTGAATCCCTATGTAACTGCAAGGCTCGGAAGAGCCCACACACTCAGCTCTTAACCCCAGTGTACAGAAAGTGTCAAAACGTGTTTTTCAGCAGAAATAAACATGTTTCTGCAAGTTTGGTCACCCCCATGCAACTTATGGGGCAGTAAAAGCACACTTTTCAAAACGTGTTTTTCAGCCCGAAATAAACGCGTTTTTTCAGAAAGCTGAATCCCTATGTAACTGCAAGGCTCAGAAGAGCCCACACACTCAGCTCTTAACCCCAGTGTACAGAAAGTGTCAAAACGTGTTTTTCAGCAGAAATAAACATGTTTCTGCTAGTTTGGTCACCCCCATGAAACTTATGGGGCAGTAACAGCACACTTTTCAAAACGTGTTATTCAGCCCAAAATAAACACTTTTTTTAAGACAGCTGAATCCCTATGTAACTGCAAGGCTCGGAAGAGCCCACACACTCAGCTCTTAACCCCAGTGTACAGAAAGTGTCAAAACGTGTTTTTCAGCAGAAATAAACGTTTCTGCAAGTTTGGTCACCACCATGCAACTTATGGGGCAGTAACAGCACACTTTTCAAATCCTGTTATTCAGCCCAAAATAAACACGTTTTTTCAGACAGCTGAATCCCTATGTAACTGCAAGGCTCAGAAGAGCCCACACACTCAGCTCTTAACCCCACTGTACAGAAAGTGTCAAAACGTGTTTTTCAGCAGAAATAAACATGTTTCTGCAAGTTTGGTCACCCACATGCAACTTATGGGGCTGTAACAGCACACTTTTCAAAACGTGTTTTTCAGCCCCAAATGAACGCGTTTTTTCAGACAGCTGAATCCCTATGTAACTGCAAGGCTCAGAAGAGCCCACACACTCAGCTCTTAACCCCAGTGTACAGAAAGTGTCAAAACGTGTTTTTCAGCAGAAATAAACATGTTTCTGCAAGTTTGGTCACCCCCATGCAACTTATGGGGCAGTAACAGCACACTTTTCAAAACGTGTTATTCAGCCCAAAATAAACACTTTTTTTAAGACAGCTAAATCCCTATGTAACTGCAAGGCTCGGAAGAGCCCACACACTCAGCTCTTAACCCCAGTGTACAGAAAGTGTCAAAACGTGTTTTTCAGCAGAAATAAACATGTTTCTGCAAGTTTGGTCACCCCCATGCAACTTTGGGGCAGTATCAGCACACTTTTCAAAACGTGTTTTTCAGCCCGAAATAAACGCGTTTTTTCAGAAAGCTGAATCCCTATTTAACTGCAAGGCTCAGAAGAGCCCACACACTCAGCTCTTAACCCCAGTGTACAGAAAGTGTCAAAATGTGTTTTTCAGCAGAAATAAACATGTTTCGGCTAGTTTGGTCACCCCCATGAAACTTATGGGGCAGTAACAGCACACTTTTCAACATGTGTTATTCAGCCCAAAATAAACACTTTTTTTAAGACAGCTGAATCCCTATGTAACTGCAAGGCTCGGAAGAGCCCACACACTCAGCTCTTAACCCCAGTGTACAGAAAGTGTCAAAACGTGTTTTTCAGCAGAAATAAACATGTTTCTGCAAGTTTGGTCACCCCCATGCAACTTATGGGGCAGTAAAAGCACACTTTTCAAAACGTGTTTTTCAGCCCGAAATAAACGCGTTTTTTCAGAAAGCTGAATCCCTATGTAACTGCAAGGCTCAGAAGAGCCCACACACTCAGCTCTTAACCCCAGTGTACAGAAAGTGTCAAAACGTGTTTTTCAGCAGAAATAAACATGTTTCTGCTAGTTTGGTCACCCCCATGAAACTTATGGGGCAGTAACAGCACACTTTTCAAAACGTGTTATTCAGCCCAAAATAAACACTTTTTTTAAGACAGCTGAATCCCTATGTAACTGCAAGGCTCGGAAGAGCCCACACACTCAGCTCTTAACCCCAGTGTACAGAAAGTGTCAAAACGTGTTTTTCAGCAGAAATAAACATGTTTCTGCAAGTTTGGTCACCCCCATGCAACTTATGGGGCAGTAAAAGCACACTTTTCAAAACGTGTTTTTCAGTCCGAAATAAACACATTTTTTCAGAAAGCTGAATCCCTATGTAACTGCAAGGCTCAGAAGAGCCAACACACTCAGCTCTTAACCCCAGTGTACAGAAAGTGTCAAAACGTGTTTTTCAGCAGAAATAAACGTTTCTGCAAGTTTGGTCACCACCATGCAACTTATGGGGCAGTAACAGCACACTTTTCAAATCCTGTTATTCAGCCCAAAATAAACACGTTTTTTCAGACAGCTGAATCCCTATGTAACTGCAAGGCTCAGAAGAGCCCACACACTCAGCTCTTAACCCCAGTGTACAGAAAGTGTCAAAACGTGTTTTTCAGCAGAAATAAACATGTTTCTGCAAGTTTGGTCACCCACATGCAACTTATGGGGCAGTAACAGCACACTTTTCAAAACGTGTTTTTCAGCCCGAAATGAACGCGTTTTTTCAGACAGCTGAATCCCTATGTAACTGCAAGGCTCGGAAGAGCCCACACACTCAGCTCTTAACCCCAGTGTACAGAAAGTGTCAAAACGTGTTTTTCAGCAGAAATAAACATGTTTCTGCAAGTTTGGTCACCCCCATGCAACTTATGGGGCAGTAAAAGCACACTTTTCAAAACGTGTTTTTCAGCCCGAAATAAACACATTTTTTCAGAAAGCTGAATCCCTACGTAACTGCAAGGCTCAGAAGAGCCCACACACTCAGCTCTTAACCCCAGTGTACAGAAAGTGTCAAAACGTGTTTTTCAGCAGAAATAAACATGTTTCTGCTAGTTTGGTCACCCCCATGAAACTTATGGGGCAGTAACAGCACACTTTTCAAAACGTGTTATTCAGCCCAAAATAAACACTTTTTTTAAGACAGCTGAATCCCTATGTAACTGCAAGGCTCGGAAGAGCCCACACATTCAGCTCTTAACCCCAGTGTACAGAAAGTGTCAAAACGTGTTTTTCAGCAGAGATAAACATGTTTCTGCAAGTTTGGTCACCCCCATGCAACTTATGGGGCAGTAAAAGCACACTTTTCAAAACGTGTTTTTCAGCCCGAAATAAACGCGTTTTTTCAGAAAGCTGAATCCCTATGTAACTGCAAGGCTCAGAAGAGCCCACACTCTCAGCTCTTAACCCTAGTGTACAGAAAGTGTCAAAACGTGTTTTTCAGCAGAAATAAACGTTTCTGCAAGTTTGGTCACCCCCATGCAACTTATGAGGCAGTAACAGCACACTTTTCAAAACGTGTTTTTCAGTCCGAAATAAATACATTTTTTCAGAAAGCTGAATCCCTATGTAACTGCAAGGCTCAGAAGAGCCAACACACTCAGCTCTTAACCCCAGTGTACAGAAAGTGTCAAAACGTGTTTTTCAGCAGAAATAAACATGTTTCTGCAAGTTTGGTCACCCCCATGCAACTTATGGGGCAGTAACAGCACACTTTTCAAAACGTGTTATTCAGCCCAAAATAAACACTTTTTTTAAGACAGCTGAATCCCTATGTAACTGCAAGGCTCGGAAGAGCCCACACACTCAGCTCTTAACCCCAGTGTACAGAAAGTGTCAAAACGTGTTTTTCAGCAGAAATAAACATGTTTCTGCAAGTTTGGTCACCCCCATGCAACTTTGGGGCAGTATCAGCACACTTTTCAAAACGTGTTTTTCAGCCCGAAATGAACGCGTTTTTTCAGAAAGCTGAATCCCTATGTAACTGCAAGGCTCGGAAGAGCCCACACATTCAGCTCTTAACCCCAGTGTACAGAAAGTGTCAAAACGTGTTTTTCAGCAGAGATAAACATGTTTCTGCAAGTTTGGTCACCCCCATGCAACTTATGGGGCAGTAAAAGCACACTTTTCAAAACGTGTTTTTCAGCCCGAAATGAACGCGTTTTTTCAGAAAGCTGAATCCCTATGTAACTGCAAGGCTCGGAAGAGCCCACACATTCAGCTCTTAACCCCAGTGTACAGAAAGTGTCAAAACATGTTTTTCAGCAGAGATAAACATGTTTCTGCAAGTTTGGTCACCCCCATGCAACTTATGGGGCAGTAAAAGCACACTTTTCAAAACGTGTTTTTCAGCCCGAAATAAACGCGTTTTTTCAGAAAGCTGAATCCCTATGTAACTGCAAGGCTCAGAAGAGCCCACACACTCAGCTCTTAACCCTAGTGTACAGAAAGTGTCAAAACGTGTTTTTCAGCAGAAATAAACGTTTCTGCAAGTTTGGTCACCCCCATGCAACTTATGAGGCAGTAACAGCACACTTTTCAAAACGTGTTTTTCAGTCCGAAATAAACACATTTTTTCAGAAAGCTGAATCCCTATGTAACTGCAAGGCTCAGAAGAGCCCACACACTCAGCTCTTAACCCCAGTGTACAGAAAGTGTCAAAACGTGTTTTTCAGCAGAAATAAACATGTTTCTGCAAGTTTGGTCACCCACATGCAACTTATGGGGCTGTAACAGCACACTTTTCAAAACGTGTTTTTCAGCCCCAAATGAACGCGTTTTTTCAGACAGCTGAATCCCTATGTAACTGCAAGGCTCAGAAGAGCCCACACACTCAGCTCTTAACCCCAGTGTACAGAAAGTGTCAAAACGTGTTTTTCAGCAGAAATAAACATGTTTCTGCAAGTTTGGTCACCCCCATGCAACTTATGGGGCAGTAACAGCACACTTTTCAAAACGTGTTATTCAGCCCAAAATAAACACTTTTTTTAAGACAGCTGAATCCCTATGTAACTGCAAGGCTCGGAAGAGCCCACACACTCAGCTCTTAACCCCAGTGTACAGAAAGTGTCAAAACGTGTTTTTCAGCAGAAATAAACATGTTTCTGCAAGTTTGGTCACCCCCATGCAACTTTGGGGCAGTATCAGCACACTTTTCAAAACGTGTTTTTCAGCCCGAAATAAACGCGTTTTTTCAGAAAGCTGAATCCCTATGTAACTGCAAGGCTCAGAAGAGCCCACACACTCAGCTCTTAACCCCAGTGTACAGAAAGTGTCAAAATGTGTTTTTCAGCAGAAATAAACATGTTTCTGCTAGTTTGGTCACCCCCATGAAACTTATGGGGCAGTAACAGCACACTTTTCAAAACGTGTTATTCAGCCCGAAATAAACGCGTTTTTTCAGAAAGCTGAATCCCTATGTAACTGCAAGGCTCAGAAGAGCCCACACACTCAGCTCTTAACCCCAGTGTACAGAAAGTGTCAAAATGTGTTTTTCAGCAGAAATAAACATGTTTCTGCTAGTTTGGTCACCCCCATGAAACTTATGGGGCAGTAAAAGCACACTTTTCAAAACGTGTTTTTCAGCCCGAAATAAACGCGTTTTTTCAGAAAGCTGAATCCCTATGTAACTGCAAGGCTCAGAAGAGCCCACACACTCAGCTCTTAACCCTAGTGTACAGAAAGTGTCAAAACGTGTTTTTCAGCAGAAATAAACATGTTTCTGCAAGTTTGGTCACCCCCATGCAACTTATGGGGCAGTAAAAGCACACTTTTCAAAACGTGTTTTTCAGCCCGAAATAAACACATTATTTCAGAAAGCTGAATCCCTATGTAACTGCAAGGCTCAGAAGAGCCCACACACTCAGCTCTTAACCCCAGTGTACAGAAAGTGTCAAAACGTGTTTTTCAGCAGAAATAAACATGTTTCTGCTAGTTTGGTCACCCCCATGAAACTTATGGGGCAGTAACAGCACACTTTTCAAAACGTGTTATTCAGCCCAAAATAAACACTTTTTTTAAGACAGCTGAATCCCTATGTAACTGCAAGGCTCGGAAGAGCCCACACATTCAGCTCTTAACCCCAGTGTACAGAAAGTGTCAAAACGTGTTTTTCAGCAGAGATAAACATGTTTCTGCAAGTTTGGTCACCCCCATGCAACTTATGGGGCAGTAAAAGCACACTTTTCAAAACGTGTTTTTCAGCCCGAAATAAACGCGTTTTTTCAGAAAGCTGAATCCCT
The DNA here is from genome assembly GCF_040954835.1 of Lepisosteus oculatus. Classification (NCBI taxonomy): domain Eukaryota; kingdom Metazoa; phylum Chordata; class Actinopteri; order Semionotiformes; family Lepisosteidae; genus Lepisosteus; species Lepisosteus oculatus. The sequence goes on along the minus strand of NW_027167758.1, from coordinate 136,937 downwards.
ATGTAACTGCAAGGCTCAGAAGAGCCCACACACTCAGCTCTTAACCCTAGTGTACAGAAAGTGTCAAAACGTGTTTTTCAGCAGAAATAAACGTTTCTGCAAGTTTGGTCACCCCCATGCAACTTAAGAGGCAGTAACAGCACACTTTTCAAAACGTGTTTTTCAGTCCGAAATAAACGCGTTTTTTCAGACAACTGAATCTCCTTGTAACAGCAAGGCTCAGAAGAGCCCACACACTCAGCTCTTAACCCCAGTGTACAGAAAGTGTCAAAACGTGTTTTTCAGCAGAAATAAACATGTTTCTGCAAGTTTGGTCACCCCCATGCAACTTTGGGGGAGTAACAGCACACTTTTCAAAACGTGTTTTTCAGCCCGAAATAAACACATTTTTTCAGAAAGCTGAATCCCTATGTAACTGCAAGGCTCAGAAGAGCAAACACACTCAGCTCTTAACCCCAGTGTACAGAAAGTGTCAAAACGTGTTTTTCAGCAGAAATAAACATGTTTCTGCAAGTTTGGTCACCCCCATGCAACTTATGGGGCAGTAACAGCACACTTTTCAAAACGTGTTATTCAGCCCAAAATAAACACTTTTTTAAGACAGCTGAATCCCTATGTAACTGCAAGGCTCGGAAGAGCCCACACACTCAGCTCTTAACCCCAGTGTACAGAAAGTGTCAAACGTGTTTTTCAGCAGAAATAAACATGTTTCTGCAAGTTTGGTCACCCCCATGCAACTTTGGGGCAGTATCAGCACACTTTTCAAAACGTGTTTTTCAGCCCGAAATGAACGCGTTTTTCAGAAAGCTGAATCCCTATGTAACTGCAAGGCTCGGAAGAGCCCACACATTCAGCTCTTAACCCCAGTGTACAGAAAGTGTCAAAACGTGTTTTTCAGCAGAGATAAACATGTTTCTGCAAGTTTGGTCACCCCCATGCAACTTATGGGGCAGTAAAAGCACACTTTTCAAAACGTGTTTTCAGCCCGAAATGAACGCGTTTTTCAGAAAGCTGAATCCCTATGTAACTGCAAGGCTCGGAAGAGCCCACACATTCAGCTCTTAACCCCAGTGTACAGAAAGTGTCAAAACGTGTTTTTCAGCAGAGATAAACATGTTTCTGCAAGTTTGGTCACCCCCATGCAACTTATGGGGCAGTAAAAGCACACTTTTCAAAACGTGTTTTTCAGCCCGAAATAAACGCGTTTTTCAGAAAGCTGAATCCCTATGTAACTGCAAGGCTCAGAAGAGCCCACACACTCAGCTCTTAACCCTAGTGTACAGAAAGTGTCAAAACGTGTTTTTCAGCAGAAATAAACATGTTTCTGCAAGTTTGGTCACCCCCATGCAACTTTGGGGCAGTATCAGCACACTTTTCAAAACGTGTTTTTCAGCCCGAAATAAACGCGTTTTTTCAGAAAGCTGAATCCCTATGTAACTGCAAGGCTCAGAAGAGCCCACACACTCAGCTCTTAACCCCAGTGTACAGAAAGTGTCAAAACGTGTTTTTCAGCAGAAATAAACATGTTTCTGCTAGTTTGGTCACCCCCATGAAACTTATGGGGCAGTAACAGCACACTTTTCAAAACGTGTTATTCAGCCCAAATAAACACTTTTTTTAAGACAGCTGAATCCCTATGTAACTGCAAGGCTCGGAAGAGCCCACACACTCAGCTCTTAACCCCAGTGTACAGAAAGTGTCAAAACGTGTTTTTCAGCAGAAATAAACATGTTTCTGCAAGTTTGGTCACCCCCATGCAACTTATGGGGCAGTAAAAGCACACTTTTCAAAACGTGTTTTTCAGCCGAAATAAACGCGTTTTTTCAGAAAGCTGAATCCCTATGTAACTGCAAGGCTCAGAAGAGCCCACACACTCAGCTCTTAACCCTAGTGTACAGAAAGTGTCAAAACGTGTTTTTCAGCAGAAATAAACATGTTTCTGCAAGTTTGGTCACCCCCATGCAACTTATGGGGCAGTAAAAGCACACTTTTCAAAACGTGTTTTTCAGCCCGAAATAAACACATTATTTCAGAAAGCTGAATCCCTATGTAACTGCAAGGCTCAGAAGAGCCACACACTCAGCTCTTAACCCCAGTGTACAGAAAGTGTCAAAACGTGTTTTTCAGCAGGAAATAAACATGTTTCTGCTAGTTTGGTCACCCCCATGAAACTTATGGGGCAGTAACAGCACACTTTTCAAAACGTGTTATTCAGCCCAAAATAAACACTTTTTTTAAGACAGCTGAATCCCTATGTAACTGCAGGGCTCGGAAGAGCCCACACATTCAGCTCTTAACCCCAGTGTACAGAAAGTGTCAAAACGTGTTTTTCAGCAGAGATAAACATGTTTCTGCAAGTTTGGTCACCCCCATGCAACTTATGGGGCAGTAAAAGCACACTTTTCAAAACGTGTTTTTCAGCCCGAAATAAACGCGTTTTTCAGAAAGCTGAATCCCTATGTAACTGCAAGGCTCAGAAGAGCCCACACACTCAGCTCTTAACCCTAGTGTACAGAAAGTGTCAAAACGTGTTTTTCAGCAGAAATAAACGTTTCTGCAAGTTTGGTCACCCCCATGCAACTTATGAGGCAGTAACAGCACACTTTTCAAAACGTGTTTTTCAGTCCGAAATAAACGCGTTTTTTTCAGACAACTGAATCTCCTTGTAACAGCAAGGCTCAGAAGAGCCCACACACTCAGCTCTTAACCCCAGTGTACAGAAAGTGTCAAAACGTGTTTTTCAGCAGAAATAAACATGTTTCTGCAAGTTTGGTCACCCCCATGCAACTTTGGGGGAGTAACAGCACACTTTTTCAAAACGTGTTTTTCAGCCCGAAATAAACACATTTTTTCAGAAAGCTGAATCCCTATGTAACTGCAAGGCTCAGAAGAGCAAACACACTCAGCTCTTAACCCCAGTGTACAGAAAGTGTCAAAACGTGTTTTTCAGCAGAAATAAACATGTTTCTGCAAGTTTGGTCACCCCCATGCAACTTATGGGGCAGTAACAGCACACTTTCAAAACGTGTTATTCAGCCCAAAATAAACACTTTTTTAAGACAGCTGAATCCCTATGTAACTGCAAGGCTCGGAAGAGCCCACCACACTCAGCTCTTAACCCAGTGTACAGAAAGTGTCAAAACGTGTTTTTCAGCAGAAATAAACATGTTTCTGCAAGTTTGGTCACCCCCATGCAACTTTGGGGCAGTATCAGCACACTTTTCAAAACGTGTTTTTCAGCCCGAAATGAAACGCGTTTTTCAGAAAGCTGAATCCCTATGTAACTGCAAGGCTCGGAAGAGCCCACACATTCAGCTCTTAACCCCAGTGTACAGAAAGTGTCAAAACGTGTTTTTCAGCAGAGATAAACATGTTTCTGCAAGTTTGGTCACCCCCATGCAACTTATGGGGCAGTAAAAGCACACTTTTCAAAACGTGTTTTTCAGCCCGAAATGAACGCGTTTTTTCAGAAAGCTGATCCCTATGTAACTGCAAGGCTCGGAAGAGCCCACACATTCAGCTCTTAACCCCAGTGTACAGAAAGTGTCAAAACGTGTTTTTCAGCAGAGATAAACATGTTTCTGCAAGTTTTGGTCACCCCCATGCAACTTATGGGGCAGTAAAAGCACACTTTTCAAAACGTGTTTTCAGCCCGAAATAAACGCGTTTTTCAGAAAGCTGAATCCCTATGTAACTGCAAGGCTCAGAAGAGCCCACACACTCAGCTCTTAACCCTAGTGTACAGAAAGTGTCAAAACGTGTTTTTCAGCAGAAATAAACGTTTCTGCAAGTTTGGTCACCCCCATGCAACTTATGAGGCAGTAACAGCACACTTTTCAAAACGTGTTTTTCAGTCCGAAATAAACACATTTTTTCAGAAAGCTGAATCCCTATGTAACTGCAAGGCTCAGAAGAGCCCACACACTCAGCTCTTAACCCCAGTGTACAGAAAGTGTCAAAACGTGTTTTTCAGCAGAAATAAACATGTTTCTGCAAGTTTGGTCATCCACATGCAACTTATGGGGCTGTAACAGCACACTTTTCAAAACGTGTTTTTCAGCCCCAAATGAACGCGTTTTTTCAGACAGCTGAATCCCTATGTAACTGCAAGGCTCAGAAGAGCCCACACACTCAGCTCTTAACCCCAGTGTACAGAAAGTGTCAAAACGTGTTTTTCAGCAGAAATAAACATGTTTCTGCAAGTTTGGTCACCCCCATGCAACTTATGGGGCAGTAACAGCACACTTTTCAAAACGTGTTATTCAGCCCAAAATAAACACTTTTTTTAAGACAGCTGAATCCCTATGTAACTGCAAGGCTCGGAAGAGCCCACACACTCAGCTCTTAACCCCAGTGTACAGAAAGTGTCAAAACGTGTTTTTCAGCAGAAATAAACATGTTTCTGCAAGTTTGGTCACCCCCATGCAACTTTGGGGCAGTATCAGCACACTTTTCAAAACGTGTTTTTCAGCCCGAAATAAACGCGTTTTTTCAGAAAGCTGAATCCCTATGTAACTGCAAGGCTCAGAAGAGCCCACACACTCAGCTCTTAACCCCAGTGTACAGAAAGTGTCAAAACTTGTTTTTCAGCAGAAATAAACATGTTTCTGCAAGTTTGGTCACCCCCATGCAACTTAAGGGGCAGTAACAGCACACTTTTCAAAACGTGTTTTTCAGCCCGAAATGAACGCGGTTTTTCAGACAGCTGAATCCCTATGTAACTGCAAGGCTCAGAAGAGCCCACACACTCAGCTCTTAACCCCAGTGTACAGAAAGTGTCAAAACTTATTTTTCAGCAGAAATAAACATGTTTCTGCAAGTTTGGTCACCCCCATGCAACTTAAGGGGCAGTAACAGCACACTTTTCAAAACGTGTTTTTCAGCCCGAAATGAACGCGTTTTTTCAGACAGCTGAATCCCTATGTAACTGCAAGGCTCGGAAGAGCCCACACACTCAGCTCTTAACCCCAGTGTACAGAAAGTGTCAAAACTTGTTTTTCAGCAGAAATAAACATGTTTCTGCAAGTTTGGTCACCCCCATGCAACTTAAGGGGCAGTAACAGCACACTTTTCAAAACGTGTTTTTCAGCCCGAAATAAACGCGTTTTTTCAGACAGCTGAATCCCTATGTAACTGCAATGCTCAGAAGAGCCAACACACTCAGCTCTTAACCCCAGTGTATAGAAAGTGTCAAAACGTGTTTTTCAGCAGAAATAAACGTTTCTGCAAGTTTGGTCACCCCCATGCAACTTATGAGGCAGTAACAGCACACTTTTCAAAACGTGTTTTTCAGTCCGAAATAAACGCGTTTTTTCAGACAACTGAATCTCCTTGTAACAGCAAGGCTCAGAAGAGCCCACACACTCAGCTCTTAACCCCAGTGTACAGAAAGTGTCAAAACGTGTTTTTCAGCAGAAATAAACATGTTTCTGCAAGTTTGGTCACCCCCATGCAACTTTGGGGGAGTAACAGCACACTTTTCAAAACGTGTTTTTCAGCCCGAAATAAACACATTTTTTCAGAAAGCTGAATCCCTATGTAACTGCAAGGCTCAGAAGAGCAAACACACTCAGCTCTTAACCCCAGTGTACAGAAAGTGTCAAAACGTGTTTTTCAGCAGAAATAAACATGTTTCTGCAAGTTTGGTCACCCCCATGCAACTTATGGGGCAGTAACAGCACACTTTTCAAAACGTGTTATTCAGCCCAAAATAAACACTTTTTTTAAGACAGCTGAATCCCTATGTAACTGCAAGGCTCGGAAGAGCCCACACACTCAGCTCTTAACCCCAGTGTACAGAAAGTGTCAAAACGTGTTTTTCAGCAGAAATAAACATGTTTCTGCAAGTTTGGTCACCCCCATGCAACTTTGGGGCAGTATCAGCACACTTTTCAAAACGTGTTTTTCAGCCCGAAATGAACGCGTTTTTTCAGAAAGCTGAATCCCTATGTAACTGCAAGGCTCGGAAGAGCCCACACATTCAGCTCTTAACCCCAGTGTACAGAAAGTGTCAAAACGTGTTTTTCAGCAGAGATAAACATGTTTCTGCAAGTTTGGTCACCCCCATGCAACTTATGGGGCAGTAAAAGCACACTTTTCAAAACGTGTTTTTCAGCCCGAAATGAACGCGTTTTTTCAGAAAGCTGAATCCCTATGTAACTGCAAGGCTCGGAAGAGCCCACACATTCAGCTCTTAACCCCAGTGTACAGAAAGTGTCAAAACGTGTTTTTCAGCAGAGATAAACATGTTTCTGCAAGTTTGGTCACCCCCATGCAACTTATGGGGCAGTAAAAGCACACTTTTCAAAACGTGTTTTTCAGCCCGAAATAAACGCGTTTTTTCAGAAAGCTGAATCCCTATGTAACTGCAAGGCTCAGAAGAGCCCACACACTCAGCTCTTAACCCTAGTGTACAGAAAGTGTCAAAACGTGTTTTTCAGCAGAAATAAACGTTTCTGCAAGTTTGGTCACCCCCATGCAACTTATGAGGCAGTAACAGCACACTTTTCAAAACGTGTTTTTCAGTCCGAAATAAACACATTTTTTCAGAAAGCTGAATCCCTATGTAACTGCAAGGCTCAGAAGAGCCCACACACTCAGCTCTTAACCCCAGTGTACAGAAAGTGTCAAAACGTGTTTTTCAGCAGAAATAAACATGTTTCTGCAAGTTTGGTCATCCACATGCAACTTATGGGGCTGTAACAGCACACTTTTCAAAACGTGTTTTTCAGCCCCAAATGAACGCGTTTTTTCAGACAGCTGAATCCCTATGTAACTGCAAGGCTCAGAAGAGCCCACACACTCAGCTCTTAACCCCAGTGTACAGAAAGTGTCAAAACGTGTTTTTCAGCAGAAATAAACATGTTTCTGCAAGTTTGGTCACCCCCATGCAACTTATGGGGCAGTAACAGCACACTTTTCAAAACGTGTTATTCAGCCCAAAATAAACACTTTTTTTAAGACAGCTGAATCCCTATGTAACTGCAAGGCTCGGAAGAGCCCACACACTCAGCTCTTAACCCCAGTGTACAGAAAGTGTCAAAACGTGTTTTTCAGCAGAAATAAACATGTTTCTGCAAGTTTGGTCACCCCCATGCAACTTTGGGGCAGTATCAGCACACTTTTCAAAACGTGTTTTTCAGCCCGAAATAAACGCGTTTTTTCAGAAAGCTGAATCCCTATGTAACTGCAAGGCTCAGAAGAGCCCACACACTCAGCTCTTAACCCCAGTGTACAGAAAGTGTCAAAACTTGTTTTTCAGCAGAAATAAACATGTTTCTGCAAGTTTGGTCACCCCCATGCAACTTAAGGGGCAGTAACAGCACACTTTTCAAAACGTGTTTTTCAGCCCGAAATGAACGCGGTTTTTCAGACAGCTGAATCCCTATGTAACTGCAAGGCTCAGAAGAGCCCACACACTCAGCTCTTAACCCCAGTGTACAGAAAGTGTCAAAACTTATTTTTCAGCAGAAATAAACATGTTTCTGCAAGTTTGGTCACCCCCATGCAACTTAAGGGGCAGTAACAGCACACTTTTCAAAACGTGTTTTTCAGCCCGAAATGAACGCGTTTTTTCAGACAGCTGAATCCCTATGTAACTGCAAGGCTCGGAAGAGCCCACACACTCAGCTCTTAACCCCAGTGTACAGAAAGTGTCAAAACTTGTTTTTCAGCAGAAATAAACATGTTTCTGCAAGTTTGGTCACCCCCATGCAACTTAAGGGGCAGTAACAGCACACTTTTCAAAACGTGTTTTTCAGCCCGAAATAAACGCGTTTTTTCAGACAGCTGAATCCCTATGTAACTGCAATGCTCAGAAGAGCCAACACACTCAGCTCTTAACCCCAGTGTATAGAAAGTGTCAAAACGTGTTTTTCAGCAGAAATAAACGTTTCTGCAAGTTTGGTCACCCCCATGCAACTTATGAGGCAGTAACAGCACACTTTTCAAAACGTGTTTTTCAGCCCGAAATAAACGCTTTTTTTCAGACAGCTGAATCCCTATTTAACTGCAAGGCTCAGAAGAGCCCACACACTCAGCTCTTAACCCCAGTGTACAGAAAGTGTCAAAACGTGTTTTTCAGCAGAAATAAACATGTTTCTGCAAGTTTGGTCACCCACATGCAACTTATGGGGCAGTAACAGCACACTTTTCAAAACGTGTTTTTCAGCCCGAAATGAACGCGTTTTTTCAGACACTGAATCCCTATGTAACTGAAAGGCTCGGAAGAGCCCACACACTCAGCTCTTAACCCCAGTGTACAGAAAGTGTCAAAACGTGTTTTTCAGTAGAAATAAACATGTTTCTGCTAGTTTGGTCACCCCCATGAAACTTTTGGGGCAGTAACAGCACACTTTTCAAAACGTGTTTTTCAGCCCGAAATAAACACATTTTTTCAGAAAGCTGAATCCCTATGTAACTGCAAGGCTCAGAAGAGCCAACACACTCAGCTCTTAACCCCAGTGTACAGAAAGTGTCAAAACGTGTTTTTCAGCAGAAATAAACATGTTTCTGCAAGTTTGGTCACCCCCATGCAACTTATGGGGCAGTAACAGCACACTTTTCAAAACGTGTTATTCAGCCCGAAATAAACACTTTTTTTAAGACACCTGAATCCCTATGTAACTGCAAGACTCGGAAGAGCCCACACACTCAGCTCTTAACCCCAGTGTACAGAAAGTGTCAAAACGTGTTTTTCAGCAGAAATAAACGTTTCTGCAAGTTTGGTCACCCCCATGCAACTTATGAGGCAGTAACAGCACACTTTTCAAAACGTGTTTTTCAGCCCGAAATAAACGCTTTTTTTCAGACAGCTGAATCCCTATTTAACTGCAAGGCTCAGAAGAGCCCACACACTCAGCTCTTAACCCCAGTGTACAGAAAGTGTCAAAACGTGTTTTTCAGCAGAAATAAACATGTTTCTGCAAGTTTGGTCACCCACATGCAACTTATGGGGCAGTAACAGCACACTTTTCAAAACGTGTTTTTCAGCCCGAAATGAACGCGTTTTTTCAGACACTGAATCCCTATGTAACTGAAAGGCTCAGAAGAGCCCACACACTCAGCTCTTAACCCCAGTGTACAGAGAGTGTCAAAACGTGTTTTTCAGTAGAAATAAACATGTTTCTGCTAGTTTGGTCACCCCCATGAAACTTATGGGGCAGTAACAGCACACTTTTCAAAACGTGTTTTTCAGCCCGAAATAAACACATTTTTTCAGAAAGCTGAATCCCTATGTAACTGCAAGGCTCAGAAGAGCCAACACACTCAGCTCTTAACCCCAGTGTACAGAAAGTGTCAAAACGTGTTTTTCAGCAGAAATAAACATGTTTCTGCAAGTTTGGTCACCCCCATGCAACTTATGGGGCAGTAACAGCACACTTTTCAAAACGTGTTATTCAGCCCAAAATAAACACTTTTTTTAAGACAGCTGAATCCCTATGTAACTGCAAGACTCGGAAGAGCCCACACACTCAGCTCTTAACCCCAGTGTACAGAAAGTGTCAAAACGTGTTTTTCAGCAGAAATAAACATGTTTCTGCAAGTTTGGTCACCCCCAGGCAACTTAAGGGGCAGTAACAGCACACTTTTCAAAACGTGTTTTTCAGTCCGAAATAAACACATTTTTTCAGAAAGCTGAATCCCTATGTAACTGCAAGGCTCAGAAGAGCCAACACACTCAGCTCTTAACCCCAGTGTACAGAAAGTGTCAAAACGTGTTTTTCAGCAGAAATAAACGTTTCTGCAAGTTTGGTCACCACCATGCAACTTATGGGGCAGTAACAGCACACTTTTCAAATCGTGTTATTCAGCCCAAAATAAACACGTTTTTTCAGACAGCTGAATCCCTATGTAACTGCAAGGCTCAGAAGAGCCAACACACTCAGCTCTTAACCCCAGTGTACAGAAAGTGTCAAAACTTGTTTTTCAGCAGAAATAAACATGTTTCCGCAAGTTTGGTCACCCCCATGCAACTTATGGGGCAGTAAAAGCACACTTTTCAAAACGTGTTTTTCAGCCCGAAATAAACGCGTTTTTTCAGAAAGCTGAATCCCTATGTAACTGCAAGGCTCAGAAGAGCCCACACTCTCAGCTCTTAACCCCAGTGTACAGAAAGTGTCAAAACGTGTTTTTCAGCAGAAATAAACATGTTTCTGCAAGTTTGGTCAACCCCATGCAACTTAAGGGGCAGTAACAGCACACTTTTCAAAACGTGTTTTTCAGCCCCAAATGAACGCGGTTTTTCAGACAGCTGAATCCCTATGTAACTGAAAGGCTCGGAAGAGCCCACACACTCAGCTCTTAACCCCAGTGTACAGAAAGTGTCAAAACGTGTTTTTCAGTAGAAATAAACATGTTTCTGCTAGTTTGGTCACCCCCATGAAACTTTTGGGGCAGTAACAGCACACTTTTCAAAACGTGTTTTTCAGCCCGAAATAAACACATTTTTTCAGAAAGCTGAATCCCTATGTAACTGCAAGGCTCAGAAGAGCCAACACACTCAGCTCTTAACCCCAGTGTACAGAAAGTGTCAAAACGTGTTTTTCAGCAGAAATAAACATGTTTCTGCAAGTTTGGTCACCCCCATGCAACTTATGGGGCAGTAACAGCACACTTTTCAAAACGTGTTATTCAGCCCGAAATAAACACTTTTTTTAAGACAGCTGAATCCCTATGTAACTGCAAGACTCGGAAGAGCCCACACACTCAGCTCTTAACCCCAGTGTACAGAAAGTGTCAAAACGTGTTTTTCAGCAGAAATAAACGTTTCTGCAAGTTTGGTCACCCCCATGCAACTTATGAGGCAGTAACAGCACACTTTTCAAAACGTGTTTTTCAGCCCGAAATAAACGCTTTTTTTCAGACAGCTGAATCCCTATTTAACTGCAAGGCTCAGAAGAGCCCACACACTCAGCTCTTAACCCCAGTGTACAGAAAGTGTCAAAACGTGTTTTTCAGCAGAAATAAACATGTTTCTGCAAGTTTGGTCACCCACATGCAACTTATGGGGCAGTAACAGCACACTTTTCAAAACGTGTTTTTCAGCCCGAAATGAACGCGTTTTTTCAGACACTGAATCCCTATGTAACTGAAAGGCTCAGAAGAGCCCACACACTCAGCTCTTAACCCCAGTGTACAGAGAGTGTCAAAACGTGTTTTTCAGTAGAAATAAACATGTTTCTGCTAGTTTGGTCACCCCCATGAAACTTATGGGGCAGTAACAGCACACTTTTCAAAACGTGTTTTTCAGCCCGAAATAAACACATTTTTTCAGAAAGCTGAATCCCTATGTAACTGCAAGGCTCAGAAGAGCCAACACACTCAGCTCTTAACCCCAGTGTACAGAAAGTGTCAAAACGTGTTTTTCAGCAGAAATAAACATGTTTCTGCAAGTTTGGTCACCCCCATGCAACTTATGGGGCAGTAACAGCACACTTTTCAAAACGTGTTATTCAGCCCAAAATAAACACTTTTTTTAAGACAGCTGAATCCCTATGTAACTGCAAGACTCGGAAGAGCCCACACACTCAGCTCTTAACCCCAGTGTACAGAAAGTGTCAAAACGTGTTTTTCAGCAGAAATAAACATGTTTCTGCAAGTTTGGTCACCCCCAGGCAACTTAAGGGGCAGTAACAGCACACTTTTCAAAACGTGTTTTTCAGTCCGAAATAAACACATTTTTTCAGAAAGCTGAATCCCTATGTAACTGCAAGGCTCAGAAGAGCCAACACACTCAGCTCTTAACCCCAGTGTACAGAAAGTGTCAAAACGTGTTTTTCAGCAGAAATAAACGTTTCTGCAAGTTTGGTCACCACCATGCAACTTATGGGGCAGTAACAGCACACTTTTCAAATCGTGTTATTCAGCCCAAAATAAACACGTTTTTTCAGACAGCTGAATCCCTATGTAACTGCAAGGCTCAGAAGAGCCAACACACTCAGCTCTTAACCCCAGTGTACAGAAAGTGTCAAAACTTGTTTTTCAGCAGAAATAAACATGTTTCCGCAAGTTTGGTCACCCCCATGCAACTTATGGGGCAGTAAAAGCACACTTTTCAAAACGTGTTTTTCAGCCCGAAATAAACGCGTTTTTTCAGAAAGCTGAATCCCTATGTAACTGCAAGGCTCAGAAGAGCCCACACTCTCAGCTCTTAACCCCAGTGTACAGAAAGTGTCAAAACGTGTTTTTCAGCAGAAATAAACATGTTTCTGCAAGTTTGGTCAACCCCATGCAACTTAAGGGGCAGTAACAGCACACTTTTCAAAACGTGTTTTTCAGCCCCAAATGAACGCGGTTTTTCAGACAGCTGAATCCCTATGTAACTGCAAGGCTCAGAAGAGCCCACACACTCAGCTCTTAACCCCAGTGTACAGAAAGTGTCAAAACGTGTTTTTCAGCAGAAATAAACATGTTTCTGCTAGTTTGGTCACCCCCATGAAACTTATGGGGCAGTAACAGCACACTTTTCAAAACGTGTTATTCAGCCCAAAATAAACACTTTTTTTAAGACAGCTGAATCCCTATGTAACTGCAAGGCTCGGAAGAGCCCACACACTCAGCTCTTAACCCCAGTGTACAGAAAGTGTCAAAACGTGTTTTTCAGCAGAAATAAACGTTTCTGCAAGTTTGGTCACCCCCATGCAACTTATGAGGCAGTAACAGCACACTTTTCAAAACGTGTTTTTCAGCCCGAAATAAACGCTTTTTTTCAGACAGCTGAATCCCTATTTAACTGCAAGGCTCAGAAGAGCCCACACACTCAGCTCTTAACCCCAGTGTACAGAAAGTGTCAAAACGTGTTTTTCAGCAGAAATAAACATGTTTCTGCAAGTTTGGTCACCCACATGCAACTTATGGGGCAGTAACAGCACACTTTTCAAAACGTGTTTTTCAGCCCGAAATGAACGCGTTTTTTCAGACACTGAATCCCTATGTAACTGAAAGGCTCAGAAGAGCCCACACACTCAGCTCTTAACCCCAGTGTACAGAGAGTGTCAAAACGTGTTTTTCAGTAGAAATAAACATGTTTCTGCTAGTTTGGTCACCCCCATGAAACTTATGGGGCAGTAACAGCACACTTTTCAAAACGTGTTTTTCAGCCCGAAATAAACACATTTTTTCAGAAAGCTGAATCCCTATGTAACTGCAAGGCTCAGAAGAGCCAACACACTCAGCTCTTAACCCCAGTGTACAGAAAGTGTCAAAACGTGTTTTTCAGCAGAAATAAACATGTTTCTGCAAGTTTGGTCACCCCCGTGCAACTTATGGGGCAGTAACAGCACACTTTTCAAAACGTGTTATTCAGCCCAAAATAAACACTTTTTTTAAGACAGCTGAATCCCTATGTAACTGCAAGACTCGGAAGAGCCCACACACTCAGCTCTTAACCCCAGTGTACAGAAAGTGTCAAAACGTGTTTTTCAGCAGAAATAAACATGTTTCTGCAAGTTTGGTCACCCCCAGGCAACTTAAGGGGCAGTAACAGCACACTTTTCAAAACGTGTTTTTCAGTCCGAAATAAACACATTTTTTCAGAAAGCTGAATCCCTATGTAACTGCAAGGCTCAGAAGAGCCAACACACTCAGCTCTTAACCCCAGTGTACAGAAAGTGTCAAAACGTGTTTTTCAGCAGAAATAAACGTTTCTGCAAGTTTGGTCACCACCATGCAACTTATGGGGCAGTAACAGCACACTTTTCAAATCGTGTTATTCAGCCCAAAATAAACACGTTTTTTCAGACAGCTGAATCCCTATGTAACTGCAAGGCTCAGAAGAGCCAACACACTCAGCTCTTAACCCCAGTGTACAGAAAGTGTCAAAACTTGTTTTTCAGCAGAAATAAACATGTTTCCGCAAGTTTGGTCACCCCCATGCAACTTATGGGGCAGTAAAAGCACACTTTTCAAAACGTGTTTTTCAGCCCGAAATAAACGCGTTTTTTCAGAAAGCTGAATCCCTATGTAACTGCAAGGCTCAGAAGAGCCCACACTCTCAGCTCTTAACCCCAGTGTACAGAAAGTGTCAAAACGTGTTTTTCAGCAGAAATAAACATGTTTCTGCAAGTTTGGTCAACCCCATGCAACTTAAGGGGCAGTAACAGCACACTTTTCAAAACGTGTTTTTCAGCCCCAAATGAACGCGGTTTTTCAGACAGCTGAATCCCTATGTAACTGCAAGGCTCAGAAGAGCCCACACACTCAGCTCTTAACCCCAGTGTACAGAAAGTGTCAAAACGTGTTTTTCAGCAGAAATAAACATGTTTCTGCTAGTTTGGTCACCCCCATGAAACTTATGGGGCAGTAACAGCACACTTTTCAAAACGTGTTATTCAGCCCAAAATAAACACTTTTTTTAAGACAGCTGAATCCCTATGTAACTGCAAGGCTCGGAAGAGCCCACACACTCAGCTCTTAACCCCAGTGTACAGAGAGTGTCAAAACGTGTTTTTCAGCAGAAATAAACATGTTTCTGCAAGTTTGGTCACCCCCATGCAACTTAAGGGGCAGTAACAGCACACTTTTCAAAACGTGTTTTTCAGCCCCAAATGAACGCGTTTTTTCAGACAGCTGAATCCCTATGTAACTGCAAGGCTCAGAAGAGCCCACACACTCAGCTCTTAACCCCAGTGTACAGAAAGTGTCAAAACGTGTTTTTCAGCAGAAATAAACATGTTTCTGCAAGTTTGGTCACCCCCATGCAACTTATGGGGCAGTAACAGCACACTTTTCAAAACGTGTTTTTCAGCCCGAAATGAACGCGTTTTTTCAGACAGCTGAATCCCTATGTAACTGCAAGGCTCAGAAGAGCCAACACACTCAGCTCTTAACCCCAGTGTACAGAAAGTGTCAAAACTTGTTTTTCAGCAGAAATAAACATGTTTCCGCAAGTTTGGTCACCCCCATGCAACTTATGGGGCAGTAAAAGCACACTTTTCAAAACGTGTTTTTCAGCCCGAAATAAACGCGTTTTTTCAGAAAGCTGAATCCCTATGTAACTGCAAGGCTCAGAAGAGCCCACACTCTCAGCTCTTAACCCCAGTGTACAGAAAGTGTCAAAACGTGTTTTTCAGCAGAAATAAACATGTTTCTGCAAGTTTGGTCAACCCCATGCAACTTAAGGGGCAGTAACAGCACACTTTTCAAAACGTGTTTTTCAGCCCCAAATGAACGCGGTTTTTCAGACAGCTGAATCCCTATGTAACTGCAAGGCTCAGAAGAGCCCACACACTCAGCTCTTAACCCCAGTGTACAGAAAGTGTCAAAACGTGTTTTTCAGCAGAAATAAACATGTTTCTGCTAGTTTGGTCACCCCCATGAAACTTATGGGGCAGTAACAGCACACTTTTCAAAACGTGTTATTCAGCCCAAAATAAACACTTTTTTTAAGACAGCTGAATCCCTATGTAACTGCAAGGCTCGGAAGAGCCCACACACTCAGCTCTTAACCCCAGTGTACAGAGAGTGTCAAAACGTGTTTTTCAGCAGAAATAAACATGTTTCTGCAAGTTTGGTCACCCCCATGCAACTTAAGGGGCAGTAACAGCACACTTTTCAAAACGTGTTTTTCAGCCCCAAATGAACGCGTTTTTTCAGACAGCTGAATCCCTATGTAACTGCAAGGCTCAGAAGAGCCCACACACTCAGCTCTTAACCCCAGTGTACAGAAAGTGTCAAAACTTGTTTTTCAGCAGAAATAAACATGTTTCTGCAAGTTTGGTCACCCCCATGCAACTTAAGGGGCAGTAACAGCACACTTTTCAAAACGTGTTTTTCAGCCCGAAATGAACGCGGTTTTTCAGACAGCTGAATCCCTATGTAACTGCAAGGCTCAGAAGAGCCCACACACTCAGCTCTTAACCCCAGTGTACAGAAAGTGTCAAAACTTATTTTTCAGCAGAAATAAACATGTTTCTGCAAGTTTGGTCACCCCCATGCAACTTAAGGGGCAGTAACAGCACACTTTTCAAAACGTGTTTTTCAGCCCGAAATGAACGCGTTTTTTCAGACAGCTGAATCCCTATGTAACTGCAAGGCTCGGAAGAGCCCACACACTCAGCTCTTAACCCCAGTGTACAGAAAGTGTCAAAACTTGTTTTTCAGCAGAAATAAACATGTTTCTGCAAGTTTGGTCACCCCCATGCAACTTAAGGGGCAGTAACAGCACACTTTTCAAAACGTGTTTTTCAGCCCGAAATAAACGCGTTTTTTCAGACAGCTGAATCCCTATGTAACTGCAATGCTCAGAAGAGCCAACACACTCAGCTCTTAACCCCAGTGTATAGAAAGTGTCAAAACGTGTTTTTCAGCAGAAATAAACGTTTCTGCAAGTTTGGTCACCCCCATGCAACTTATGAGGCAGTAACAGCACACTTTTCAAAACGTGTTTTTCAGCCCGAAATAAACGCTTTTTTTCAGACAGCTGAATCCCTATTTAACTGCAAGGCTCAGAAGAGCCCACACACTCAGCTCTTAACCCCAGTGTACAGAAAGTGTCAAAACGTGTTTTTCAGCAGAAATAAACATGTTTCTGCAAGTTTGGTCACCCACATGCAACTTATGGGGCAGTAACAGCACACTTTTCAAAACGTGTTTTTCAGCCCGAAATGAACGCGTTTTTTCAGACACTGAATCCCTATGTAACTGAAAGGCTCGGAAGAGCCCACACACTCAGCTCTTAACCCCAGTGTACAGAAAGTGTCAAAACGTGTTTTTCAGTAGAAATAAACATGTTTCTGCTAGTTTGGTCACCCCCATGAAACTTTTGGGGCAGTAACAGCACACTTTTCAAAACGTGTTTTTCAGCCCGAAATAAACACATTTTTTCAGAAAGCTGAATCCCTATGTAACTGCAAGGCTCAGAAGAGCCAACACACTCAGCTCTTAACCCCAGTGTACAGAAAGTGTCAAAACGTGTTTTTCAGCAGAAATAAACATGTTTCTGCAAGTTTGGTCACCCCCATGCAACTTATGGGGCAGTAACAGCACACTTTTCAAAACGTGTTATTCAGCCCGAAATAAACACTTTTTTTAAGACAGCTGAATCCCTATGTAACTGCAAGACTCGGAAGAGCCCACACACTCAGCTCTTAACCCCAGTGTACAGAAAGTGTCAAAACGTGTTTTTCAGCAGAAATAAACGTTTCTGCAAGTTTGGTCACCCCCATGCAACTTATGAGGCAGTAACAGCACACTTTTCAAAACGTGTTTTTCAGCCCGAAATAAACGCTTTTTTTCAGACAGCTGAATCCCTATTTAACTGCAAGGCTCAGAAGAGCCCACACACTCAGCTCTTAACCCCAGTGTACAGAAAGTGTCAAAACGTGTTTTTCAGCAGAAATAAACATGTTTCTGCAAGTTTGGTCACCCACATGCAACTTATGGGGCAGTAACAGCACACTTTTCAAAACGTGTTTTTCAGCCCGAAATGAACGCGTTTTTTCAGACACTGAATCCCTATGTAACTGAAAGGCTCAGAAGAGCCCACACACTCAGCTCTTAACCCCAGTGTACAGAGAGTGTCAAAACGTGTTTTTCAGTAGAAATAAACATGTTTCTGCTAGTTTGGTCACCCCCATGAAACTTATGGGGCAGTAACAGCACACTTTTCAAAACGTGTTTTTCAGCCCGAAATAAACACATTTTTTCAGAAAGCTGAATCCCTATGTAACTGCAAGGCTCAGAAGAGCCAACACACTCAGCTCTTAACCCCAGTGTACAGAAAGTGTCAAAACGTGTTTTTCAGCAGAAATAAACATGTTTCTGCAAGTTTGGTCACCCCCATGCAACTTATGGGGCAGTAACAGCACACTTTTCAAAACGTGTTATTCAGCCCAAAATAAACACTTTTTTTAAGACAGCTGAATCCCTATGTAACTGCAAGACTCGGAAGAGCCCACACACTCAGCTCTTAACCCCAGTGTACAGAAAGTGTCAAAACGTGTTTTTCAGCAGAAATAAACATGTTTC
Source organism: Lepisosteus oculatus (assembly GCF_040954835.1). Lineage (NCBI taxonomy): Eukaryota > Metazoa > Chordata > Actinopteri > Semionotiformes > Lepisosteidae > Lepisosteus > Lepisosteus oculatus. The sequence continues at coordinate 118,970 of NW_027167758.1, read as the reverse complement.
TGCAAGTTTGGTCACCCCCAGGCAACTTAAGGGGCAGTAACAGCACACTTTTCAAAACGTGTTTTTCAGTCCGAAATAAACACATTTTTTCAGAAAGCTGAATCCCTATGTAACTGCAAGGCTCAGAAGAGCCAACACACTCAGCTCTTAACCCCAGTGTACAGAAAGTGTCAAAACGTGTTTTTCAGCAGAAATAAACGTTTCTGCAAGTTTGGTCACCACCATGCAACTTATGGGGCAGTAACAGCACACTTTTCAAATCGTGTTATTCAGCCCAAAATAAACACGTTTTTTCAGACAGCTGAATCCCTATGTAACTGCAAGGCTCAGAAGAGCCAACACACTCAGCTCTTAACCCCAGTGTACAGAAAGTGTCAAAACTTGTTTTTCAGCAGAAATAAACATGTTTCCGCAAGTTTGGTCACCCCCATGCAACTTATGGGGCAGTAAAAGCACACTTTTCAAAACGTGTTTTTCAGCCCGAAATAAACGCGTTTTTTCAGAAAGCTGAATCCCTATGTAACTGCAAGGCTCAGAAGAGCCCACACTCTCAGCTCTTAACCCCAGTGTACAGAAAGTGTCAAAACGTGTTTTTCAGCAGAAATAAACATGTTTCTGCAAGTTTGGTCAACCCCATGCAACTTAAGGGGCAGTAACAGCACACTTTTCAAAACGTGTTTTTCAGCCCCAAATGAACGCGGTTTTTCAGACAGCTGAATCCCTATGTAACTGAAAGGCTCGGAAGAGCCCACACACTCAGCTCTTAACCCCAGTGTACAGAAAGTGTCAAAACGTGTTTTTCAGTAGAAATAAACATGTTTCTGCTAGTTTGGTCACCCCCATGAAACTTTTGGGGCAGTAACAGCACACTTTTCAAAACGTGTTTTTCAGCCCGAAATAAACACATTTTTTCAGAAAGCTGAATCCCTATGTAACTGCAAGGCTCAGAAGAGCCAACACACTCAGCTCTTAACCCCAGTGTACAGAAAGTGTCAAAACGTGTTTTTCAGCAGAAATAAACATGTTTCTGCAAGTTTGGTCACCCCCATGCAACTTATGGGGCAGTAACAGCACACTTTTCAAAACGTGTTATTCAGCCCGAAATAAACACTTTTTTTAAGACAGCTGAATCCCTATGTAACTGCAAGACTCGGAAGAGCCCACACACTCAGCTCTTAACCCCAGTGTACAGAAAGTGTCAAAACGTGTTTTTCAGCAGAAATAAACGTTTCTGCAAGTTTGGTCACCCCCATGCAACTTATGAGGCAGTAACAGCACACTTTTCAAAACGTGTTTTTCAGCCCGAAATAAACGCTTTTTTTCAGACAGCTGAATCCCTATTTAACTGCAAGGCTCAGAAGAGCCCACACACTCAGCTCTTAACCCCAGTGTACAGAAAGTGTCAAAACGTGTTTTTCAGCAGAAATAAACATGTTTCTGCAAGTTTGGTCACCCACATGCAACTTATGGGGCAGTAACAGCACACTTTTCAAAACGTGTTTTTCAGCCCGAAATGAACGCGTTTTTTCAGACACTGAATCCCTATGTAACTGAAAGGCTCAGAAGAGCCCACACACTCAGCTCTTAACCCCAGTGTACAGAGAGTGTCAAAACGTGTTTTTCAGTAGAAATAAACATGTTTCTGCTAGTTTGGTCACCCCCATGAAACTTATGGGGCAGTAACAGCACACTTTTCAAAACGTGTTTTTCAGCCCGAAATAAACACATTTTTTCAGAAAGCTGAATCCCTATGTAACTGCAAGGCTCAGAAGAGCCAACACACTCAGCTCTTAACCCCAGTGTACAGAAAGTGTCAAAACGTGTTTTTCAGCAGAAATAAACATGTTTCTGCAAGTTTGGTCACCCCCATGCAACTTATGGGGCAGTAACAGCACACTTTTCAAAACGTGTTATTCAGCCCAAAATAAACACTTTTTTTAAGACAGCTGAATCCCTATGTAACTGCAAGACTCGGAAGAGCCCACACACTCAGCTCTTAACCCCAGTGTACAGAAAGTGTCAAAACGTGTTTTTCAGCAGAAATAAACATGTTTCTGCAAGTTTGGTCACCCCCAGGCAACTTAAGGGGCAGTAACAGCACACTTTTCAAAACGTGTTTTTCAGTCCGAAATAAACACATTTTTTCAGAAAGCTGAATCCCTATGTAACTGCAAGGCTCAGAAGAGCCAACACACTCAGCTCTTAACCCCAGTGTACAGAAAGTGTCAAAACGTGTTTTTCAGCAGAAATAAACGTTTCTGCAAGTTTGGTCACCACCATGCAACTTATGGGGCAGTAACAGCACACTTTTCAAATCGTGTTATTCAGCCCAAAATAAACACGTTTTTTCAGACAGCTGAATCCCTATGTAACTGCAAGGCTCAGAAGAGCCAACACACTCAGCTCTTAACCCCAGTGTACAGAAAGTGTCAAAACTTGTTTTTCAGCAGAAATAAACATGTTTCCGCAAGTTTGGTCACCCCCATGCAACTTATGGGGCAGTAAAAGCACACTTTTCAAAACGTGTTTTTCAGCCCGAAATAAACGCGTTTTTTCAGAAAGCTGAATCCCTATGTAACTGCAAGGCTCAGAAGAGCCCACACTCTCAGCTCTTAACCCCAGTGTACAGAAAGTGTCAAAACGTGTTTTTCAGCAGAAATAAACATGTTTCTGCAAGTTTGGTCAACCCCATGCAACTTAAGGGGCAGTAACAGCACACTTTTCAAAACGTGTTTTTCAGCCCCAAATGAACGCGGTTTTTCAGACAGCTGAATCCCTATGTAACTGCAAGGCTCAGAAGAGCCCACACACTCAGCTCTTAACCCCAGTGTACAGAAAGTGTCAAAACGTGTTTTTCAGCAGAAATAAACATGTTTCTGCTAGTTTGGTCACCCCCATGAAACTTATGGGGCAGTAACAGCACACTTTTCAAAACGTGTTATTCAGCCCAAAATAAACACTTTTTTTAAGACAGCTGAATCCCTATGTAACTGCAAGGCTCGGAAGAGCCCACACACTCAGCTCTTAACCCCAGTGTACAGAAAGTGTCAAAACGTGTTTTTCAGCAGAAATAAACGTTTCTGCAAGTTTGGTCACCCCCATGCAACTTATGAGGCAGTAACAGCACACTTTTCAAAACGTGTTTTTCAGCCCGAAATAAACGCTTTTTTTCAGACAGCTGAATCCCTATTTAACTGCAAGGCTCAGAAGAGCCCACACACTCAGCTCTTAACCCCAGTGTACAGAAAGTGTCAAAACGTGTTTTTCAGCAGAAATAAACATGTTTCTGCAAGTTTGGTCACCCACATGCAACTTATGGGGCAGTAACAGCACACTTTTCAAAACGTGTTTTTCAGCCCGAAATGAACGCGTTTTTTCAGACACTGAATCCCTATGTAACTGAAAGGCTCAGAAGAGCCCACACACTCAGCTCTTAACCCCAGTGTACAGAGAGTGTCAAAACGTGTTTTTCAGTAGAAATAAACATGTTTCTGCTAGTTTGGTCACCCCCATGAAACTTATGGGGCAGTAACAGCACACTTTTCAAAACGTGTTTTTCAGCCCGAAATAAGCACATTTTTTCAGAAAGCTGAATCCCTATGTAACTGCAAGGCTCAGAAGAGCCAACACACTCAGCTCTTAACCCCAGTGTACAGAAAGTGTCAAAACGTGTTTTTCAGCAGAAATAAACATGTTTCTGCAAGTTTGGTCACCCCCATGCAACTTATGGGGCAGTAACAGCACACTTTTCAAAACGTGTTATTCAGCCCAAAATAAACACTTTTTTTAAGACAGCTGAATCCCTATGTAACTGCAAGACTCGGAAGAGCCCACACACTCAGCTCTTAACCCCAGTGTACAGAAAGTGTCAAAACGTGTTTTTCAGCAGAAATAAACATGTTTCTGCAAGTTTGGTCACCCCCAGGCAACTTAAGGGGCAGTAACAGCACACTTTTCAAAACGTGTTTTTCAGTCCGAAATAAACACATTTTTTCAGAAAGCTGAATCCCTATGTAACTGCAAGGCTCAGAAGAGCCAACACACTCAGCTCTTAACCCCAGTGTACAGAAAGTGTCAAAACGTGTTTTTCAGCAGAAATAAACGTTTCTGCAAGTTTGGTCACCACCATGCAACTTATGGGGCAGTAACAGCACACTTTTCAAATCGTGTTATTCAGCCCAAAATAAACACGTTTTTTCAGACAGCTGAATCCCTATGTAACTGCAAGGCTCAGAAGAGCCAACACACTCAGCTCTTAACCCCAGTGTACAGAAAGTGTCAAAACTTGTTTTTCAGCAGAAATAAACATGTTTCCGCAAGTTTGGTCACCCCCATGCAACTTATGGGGCAGTAAAAGCACACTTTTCAAAACGTGTTTTTCAGCCCGAAATAAACGCGTTTTTTCAGAAAGCTTAATCCCTATGTAACTGCAAGGCTCAGAAGAGCCCACACTCTCAGCTCTTAACCCCAGTGTACAGAAAGTGTCAAAACGTGTTTTTCAGCAGAAATAAACATGTTTCTGCAAGTTTGGTCAACCCCATGCAACTTAAGGGGCAGTAACAGCACACTTTTCAAAACGTGTTTTTCAGCCCCAAATGAACGCGGTTTTTCAGACAGCTGAATCCCTATGTAACTGCAAGGCTCAGAAGAGCCCACACACTCAGCTCTTAACCCCAGTGTACAGAAAGTGTCAAAACGTGTTTTTCAGCAGAAATAAACATGTTTCTGCTAGTTTGGTCACCCCCATGAAACTTATGGGGCAGTAACAGCACACTTTTCAAAACGTGTTATTCAGCCCAAAATAAACACTTTTTTTAAGACAGCTGAATCCCTATGTAACTGCAAGGCTCGGAAGAGCCCACACACTCAGCTCTTAACCCCAGTGTACAGAGAGTGTCAAAACGTGTTTTTCAGCAGAAATAAACATGTTTCTGCAAGTTTGGTCACCCCCATGCAACTTAAGGGGCAGTAACAGCACACTTTTCAAAACGTGTTTTTCAGCCCCAAATGAACGCGTTTTTTCAGACAGCTGAATCCCTATGTAACTGCAAGGCTCAGAAGAGCCCACACACTCAGCTCTTAACCCCAGTGTACAGAAAGTGTCAAAACGTGTTTTTCAGCAGAAATAAACATGTTTCTGCAAGTTTGGTCACCCCCATGCAACTTATGGGGCAGTAACAGCACACTTTTCAAAACGTGTTTTTCAGCCCGAAATGAACGCGTTTTTTCAGACAGCTGAATCCCTATGTAACTGCAAGGCTCAGAAGAGCCAACACACTCAGCTCTTAACCCCAGTGTACAGAAAGTGTCAAAACTTGTTTTTCAGCAGAAATAAACATGTTTCCGCAAGTTTGGTCACCCCCATGCAACTTATGGGGCAGTAAAAGCACACTTTTCAAAACGTGTTTTTCAGCCCGAAATAAACGCGTTTTTTCAGAAAGCTGAATCCCTATGTAACTGCAAGGCTCAGAAGAGCCCACACTCTCAGCTCTTAACCCCAGTGTACAGAAAGTGTCAAAACGTGTTTTTCAGCAGAAATAAACATGTTTCTGCAAGTTTGGTCAACCCCATGCAACTTAAGGGGCAGTAACAGCACACTTTTCAAAACGTGTTTTTCAGCCCCAAATGAACGCGGTTTTTCAGACAGCTGAATCCCTATGTAACTGCAAGGCTCAGAAGAGCCCACACACTCAGCTCTTAACCCCAGTGTACAGAAAGTGTCAAAACGTGTTTTTCAGCAGAAATAAACATGTTTCTGCTAGTTTGGTCACCCCCATGAAACTTATGGGGCAGTAACAGCACACTTTTCAAAACGTGTTATTCAGCCCAAAATAAACACTTTTTTTAAGACAGCTGAATCCCTATGTAACTGCAAGGCTCGGAAGAGCCCACACACTCAGCTCTTAACCCCAGTGTACAGAGAGTGTCAAAACGTGTTTTTCAGCAGAAATAAACATGTTTCTGCAAGTTTGGTCACCCCCATGCAACTTAAGGGGCAGTAACAGCACACTTTTCAAAACGTGTTTTTCAGCCCCAAATGAACGCGTTTTTTCAGACAGCTGAATCCCTATGTAACTGCAAGGCTCAGAAGAGCCCACACACTCAGCTCTTAACCCCAGTGTACAGAAAGTGTCAAAACGTGTTTTTCAGCAGAAATAAACATGTTTCTGCAAGTTTGGTCACCCACATGCAACTTATGGGGCAGTAACAGCACACTTTTCAAAACGTGTTTTTCAGCCCGAAATGAACGCGTTTTTTCAGACAGCTGAATCCCTATGTAACTGCAAGGCTCGGAAGAGCCCACACACTCAGCTCTTAACCCCAGTGTACAGAAAGTGTCAAAACGTGTTTTTCAGCAGAAATAAACATGTTTCTGCAAGTTTGGTCACCCCCATGCAACTTAAGGGGCAGTAACAGCACACTTTTCAAAACGTGTTTTTCAGCCCGAAATAAACGCTTTTTTTCAGACAGCTGAATCCCTATGTAACTGCAAGGCTCAGAAGAGCCCACACACTCAGCTCTTAACCCCAGTGTACAGAAAGTGTCAAAACGTGTTTTTCAGCAGAAATAAACATGTTTCTGCAAGTTTGGTCACCCCCATGCAACTTTGGGGCAGTATCAGCACACTTTTCAAAACGTGTTTTTCAGCCCGAAATAAACGCGTTTTTTCAGAAAGCTGAATCCCTATGTAACTGCAAGGCTCAGAAGAGCCCACACACTCAGCTCTTAACCCCAGTGTACAGAAAGTGTCAAAACGTGTTTTTCAGCAGAAATAAACATGTTTCTGCTAGTTTGGTCACCCCCATGAAACTTATGGGGCAGTAACAGCACACTTTTCAAAACGTGTTTTTCAGCCCGAAATAAACACATTTTTTCAGAAAGCTGAATCCCTATGTAACTGCAAGGCTCAGAAGAGCCAACACACTCAGCTCTTAACCCCAGTGTACAGAAAGTGTCAAAACGTGTTTTTCAGCAGAAATAAACATGTTTCTGCAAGTTTGGTCACCCCCATGCAACTTATGGGGCAGTAACAGCACACTTTTCAAAACGTGTTTTTCAGCCCGAAATAAACGCGTTCCTTCAGACAGCTGAATCCCTATGTAACTGCAAGGCTCAGAAGAGCCAACACACTCAGCTCTTAACCCCAGTGTACAGAAAGTGTCAAAACGTGTTTTTCAGCAGAAATAAACGTTTCTGCAAGTTTGGTCACCACCATGCAACTTATGGGGCAGTAACAGCACACTTTTCAAATCGTGTTATTCAGCCCAAAATAAACAAGTTTTTTCAGACAGCTGAATCCCTATGTAACTGCAAGGCTCAGAAGAGCCAACACACTCAGCTCTTAACCCCAGTGTACAGAAAGTGTCAAAACTTGTTTTTCAGCAGAAATGAACATGTTTCTGCAAGTTTGGTCACCCCCATGCAACTTAAGGGGCAGTAACAGCACACTTTTCAAAACGTGTTTTTCAGCCCGAAATGAACGCGGTTTTTCAGACAGCTGAATCCCTATGTAACTGCAAGGCTCAGAAGAGCCCACACACTCAGCTCTTAACCCCAGTGTACAGAAAGTGTCAAAACGTGTTTTTCAGCAGAAATAAACATGTTTCTGCAAGTTTGGTCACCCCCATGCAACTTTGGGGCAGTATCAGCACACTTTTCAAAACGTGTTTTTCAGGCCGAAATAAACGCGTTTTTTCAGAAAGCTGAATCCCTATGTAACTGCAAGGCTCGGAAGAGCCCACACACTCAGCTCTTAACCCCAGTGTACAGAAAGTGTCAAAACGTGTTTTTCAGCAGAGATAAACATGTTTCTGCAAGTTTGGTCACCCCCATGCAACTTATGGGGCAGTAAAAGCACACTTTTCAAAACGTGTTTTTCAGCCCGAAATAAACGCGTTTTTTCAGAAAGCTGAATCCCTATGTAACTGCAAGGCTCAGAAGAGCCCACACACTCAGCTCTTAACCCTAGTGTACAGAAAGTGTCAAAACGTGTTTTTCAGCAGAAATAAACATGTTTCTGCAAGTTTGGTCACCCCCATGCAACTTTGGGGCAGTATCAGCACACTTTTCAAAACGTGTTTTTCAGCCCGAAATAAACGCGTTTTTTCAGAAAGCTGAATCCCTATGTAACTGCAAGGCTCAGAAGAGCCCACACACTCAGCTCTTAACCCCAGTGTACAGAAAGTGTCAAAACGTGTTTTTCAGCAGAAATAAACATGTTTCTGCTAGTTTGGTCACCCCCATGAAACTTATGGGGCAGTAACAGCACACTTTTCAAAACGTGTTATTCAGCCCAAAATAAACACTTTTTTTAAGACAGCTGAATCCCTATGTAACTGCAAGGCTCGGAAGAGCCCACACACTCAGCTCTTAACCCCAGTGTACAGAAAGTGTCAAAACGTGTTTTTCAGCAGAAATAAACATGTTTCTGCAAGTTTGGTCACCCCCATGCAACTTATGGGGCAGTAAAAGCACACTTTTCAAAACGTGTTTTTCAGCCCGAAATAAACGCGTTTTTTCAGAAAGCTGAATCCCTATGTAACTGCAAGGCTCAGAAGAGCCCACACACTCAGCTCTTAACCCTAGTGTACAGAAAGTGTCAAAACGTGTTTTTCAGCAGAAATAAACATGTTTCTGCAAGTTTGGTCACCCCATGCAACTTATGGGGCAGTAAAAGCACACTTTTCAAAACGTGTTTTTCAGCCCGAAATAAACACATTATTTCAGAAAGCTGAATCCCTATGTAACTGCAAGGCTCAGAAGAGCCCACACACTCAGCTCTTAACCCCAGTGTACAGAAAGTGTCAAAACGTGTTTTTCAGCAGAAATAAACATGTTTCTGCTAGTTTGGTCACCCCCATGAAACTTATGGGGCAGTAAAAGCACACTTTTCAAAACGTGTTTTTCAGCCCGAAATAAACGCGTTTTTTCAGAAAGCTGAATCCCTATGTAACTGCAAGGCTCAGAAGAGCCCACACACTCAGCTCTTAACCCTAGTGTACAGAAAGTGTCAAAACGTGTTTTTCAGCAGAAATAAACGTTTCTGCAAGTTTGGTCACCCCCATGCAACTTATGAGGCAGTAACAGCACACTTTTCAAAACGTGTTTTTCAGTCCGAAATAAACGCGTTTTTTCAGACAACTGAATCTCCTTGTAACAGCAAGGCTCAGAAGAGCCCACACACTCAGCTCTTAACCCCAGTGTACAGAAAGTGTCAAAACGTGTTTTTCAGCAGAAATAAACATGTTTCTGCAAGTTTGGTCACCCCCATGCAACTTTGGGGGAGTAACAGCACACTTTTCAAAACGTGTTTTTCAGCCCGAAATAAACACATTTTTTCAGAAAGCTGAATCCCTATGTAACTGCAAGGCTCAGAAGAGCAAACACACTCAGCTCTTAACCCCAGTGTACAGAAAGTGTCAAAACGTGTTTTTCAGCAGAAATAAACATGTTTCTGCAAGTTTGGTCACCCCCATGCAACTTATGGGGCAGTAACAGCACACTTTTCAAAACGTGTTATTCAGCCCAAAATAAACACTTTTTTTAAGACAGCTGAATCCCTATGTAACTGCAAGGCTCGGAAGAGCCCACACACTCAGCTCTTAACCCCAGTGTACAGAAAGTGTCAAAACGTGTTTTTCAGCAGAAATAAACATGTTTCTGCAAGTTTGGTCACCCCCATGCAACTTTGGGGCAGTATCAGCACACTTTTCAAAACGTGTTTTTCAGCCCGAAATGAACGCGTTTTTTCAGAAAGCTGAATCCCTATGTAACTGCAAGGCTCGGAAGAGCCCACACATTCAGCTCTTAACCCCAGTGTACAGAAAGTGTCAAAACGTGTTTTTCAGCAGAGATAAACATGTTTCTGCAAGTTTGGTCACCCCCATGCAACTTATGGGGCAGTAAAAGCACACTTTTCAAAACGTGTTTTTCAGCCCGAAATGAACGCGTTTTTTCAGAAAGCTGAATCCCTATGTAACTGCAAGGCTCGGAAGAGCCCACACATTCAGCTCTTAACCCCAGTGTACAGAAAGTGTCAAAACGTGTTTTTCAGCAGAGATAAACATGTTTCTGCAAGTTTGGTCACCCCCATGCAACTTATGGGGCAGTAAAAGCACACTTTTCAAAACGTGTTTTTCAGCCCGAAATAAACGCGTTTTTTCAGAAAGCTGAATCCCTATGTAACTGCAAGGCTCAGAAGAGCCCACACACTCAGCTCTTAACCCTAGTGTACAGAAAGTGTCAAAACGTGTTTTTCAGCAGAAATAAACGTTTCTGCAAGTTTGGTCACCCCCATGCAACTTATGAGGCAGTAACAGCACACTTTTCAAAACGTGTTTTTCAGTCCGAAATAAACACATTTTTTCAGAAAGCTGAATCCCTATGTAACTGCAAGGCTCAGAAGAGCCCACACACTCAGCTCTTAACCCCAGTGTACAGAAAGTGTCAAAACGTGTTTTTCAGCAGAAATAAACATGTTTCTGCAAGTTTGGTCATCCACATGCAACTTATGGGGCTGTAACAGCACACTTTTCAAAACGTGTTTTTCAGCCCCAAATGAACGCGTTTTTTCAGACAGCTGAATCCCTATGTAACTGCAAGGCTCAGAAGAGCCCACACACTCAGCTCTTAACCCCAGTGTACAGAAAGTGTCAAAACGTGTTTTTCAGCAGAAATAAACATGTTTCTGCAAGTTTGGTCACCCCCATGCAACTTATGGGGCAGTAACAGCACACTTTTCAAAACGTGTTATTCAGCCCAAAATAAACACTTTTTTTAAGACAGCTGAATCCCTATGTAACTGCAAGGCTCGGAAGAGCCCACACACTCAGCTCTTAACCCCAGTGTACAGAAAGTGTCAAAACGTGTTTTTCAGCAGAAATAAACATGTTTCTGCAAGTTTGGTCACCCCCATGCAACTTTGGGGCAGTATCAGCACACTTTTCAAAACGTGTTTTTCAGCCCGAAATAAACGCGTTTTTTCAGAAAGCTGAATCCCTATGTAACTGCAAGGCTCAGAAGAGCCCACACACTCAGCTCTTAACCCCAGTGTACAGAAAGTGTCAAAACTTGTTTTTCAGCAGAAATAAACATGTTTCTGCAAGTTTGGTCACCCCCATGCAACTTAAGGGGCAGTAACAGCACACTTTTCAAAACGTGTTTTTCAGCCCGAAATGAACGCGGTTTTTCAGACAGCTGAATCCCTATGTAACTGCAAGGCTCAGAAGAGCCCACACACTCAGCTCTTAACCCCAGTGTACAGAAAGTGTCAAAACTTATTTTTCAGCAGAAATAAACATGTTTCTGCAAGTTTGGTCACCCCCATGCAACTTAAGGGGCAGTAACAGCACACTTTTCAAAACGTGTTTTTCAGCCCGAAATGAACGCGTTTTTTCAGACAGCTGAATCCCTATGTAACTGCAAGGCTCGGAAGAGCCCACACACTCAGCTCTTAACCCCAGTGTACAGAAAGTGTCAAAACTTGTTTTTCAGCAGAAATAAACATGTTTCTGCAAGTTTGGTCACCCCCATGCAACTTAAGGGGCAGTAACAGCACACTTTTCAAAACGTGTTTTTCAGCCCGAAATAAACGCGTTTTTTCAGACAGCTGAATCCCTATGTAACTGCAATGCTCAGAAGAGCCAACACACTCAGCTCTTAACCCCAGTGTATAGAAAGTGTCAAAACGTGTTTTTCAGCAGAAATAAACGTTTCTGCAAGTTTGGTCACCCCCATGCAACTTATGAGGCAGTAACAGCACACTTTTCAAAACGTGTTTTTCAGCCCGAAATAAACGCTTTTTTTCAGACAGCTGAATCCCTATTTAACTGCAAGGCTCAGAAGAGCCCACACACTCAGCTCTTAACCCCAGTGTACAGAAAGTGTCAAAACGTGTTTTTCAGCAGAAATAAACATGTTTCTGCAAGTTTGGTCACCCACATGCAACTTATGGGGCAGTAACAGCACACTTTTCAAAACGTGTTTTTCAGCCCGAAATGAACGCGTTTTTTCAGACACTGAATCCCTATGTAACTGAAAGGCTCGGAAGAGCCCACACACTCAGCTCTTAACCCCAGTGTACAGAAAGTGTCAAAACGTGTTTTTCAGTAGAAATAAACATGTTTCTGCTAGTTTGGTCACCCCCATGAAACTTTTGGGGCAGTAACAGCACACTTTTCAAAACGTGTTTTTCAGCCCGAAATAAACACATTTTTTCAGAAAGCTGAATCCCTATGTAACTGCAAGGCTCAGAAGAGCCAACACACTCAGCTCTTAACCCCAGTGTACAGAAAGTGTCAAAACGTGTTTTTCAGCAGAAATAAACATGTTTCTGCAAGTTTGGTCACCCCCATGCAACTTATGGGGCAGTAACAGCACACTTTTCAAAACGTGTTATTCAGCCCGAAATAAACACTTTTTTTAAGACAGCTGAATCCCTATGTAACTGCAAGACTCGGAAGAGCCCACACACTCAGCTCTTAACCCCAGTGTACAGAAAGTGTCAAAACGTGTTTTTCAGCAGAAATAAACGTTTCTGCAAGTTTGGTCACCCCCATGCAACTTATGAGGCAGTAACAGCACACTTTTCAAAACGTGTTTTTCAGCCCGAAATAAACGCTTTTTTTCAGACAGCTGAATCCCTATTTAACTGCAAGGCTCAGAAGAGCCCACACACTCAGCTCTTAACCCCAGTGTACAGAAAGTGTCAAAACGTGTTTTTCAGCAGAAATAAACATGTTTCTGCAAGTTTGGTCACCCACATGCAACTTATGGGGCAGTAACAGCACACTTTTCAAAACGTGTTTTTCAGCCCGAAATGAACGCGTTTTTTCAGACACTGAATCCCTATGTAACTGAAAGGCTCAGAAGAGCCCACACACTCAGCTCTTAACCCCAGTGTACAGAGAGTGTCAAAACGTGTTTTTCAGTAGAAATAAACATGTTTCTGCTAGTTTGGTCACCCCCATGAAACTTATGGGGCAGTAACAGCACACTTTTCAAAACGTGTTTTTCAGCCCGAAATAAACACATTTTTTCAGAAAGCTGAATCCCTATGTAACTGCAAGGCTCAGAAGAGCCAACACACTCAGCTCTTAACCCCAGTGTACAGAAAGTGTCAAAACGTGTTTTTCAGCAGAAATAAACATGTTTCTGCAAGTTTGGTCACCCCCATGCAACTTATGGGGCAGTAACAGCACACTTTTCAAAACGTGTTATTCAGCCCAAAATAAACACTTTTTTTAAGACAGCTGAATCCCTATGTAACTGCAAGACTCGGAAGAGCCCACACACTCAGCTCTTAACCCCAGTGTACAGAAAGTGTCAAAACGTGTTTTTCAGCAGAAATAAACATGTTTCTGCAAGTTTGGTCACCCCCAGGCAACTTAAGGGGCAGTAACAGCACACTTTTCAAAACGTGTTTTTCAGTCCGAAATAAACACATTTTTTCAGAAAGCTGAATCCCTATGTAACTGCAAGGCTCAGAAGAGCCAACACACTCAGCTCTTAACCCCAGTGTACAGAAAGTGTCAAAACGTGTTTTTCAGCAGAAATAAACGTTTCTGCAAGTTTGGTCACCACCATGCAACTTATGGGGCAGTAACAGCACACTTTTCAAATCGTGTTATTCAGCCCAAAATAAACACGTTTTTTCAGACAGCTGAATCCCTATGTAACTGCAAGGCTCAGAAGAGCCCACACACTCAGCTCTTAACCCCAGTGTACAGAAAGTGTCAAAACGTGTTTTTCAGCAGAAATAAACATGTTTCTGCAAGTTTGGTCACCCCCATGCAACTTAAGGGGCAGTAACAGCACACTTTTCAAAACGTGTTTTTCAGCCCGAAATAAACGCTTTTTTTCAGACAGCTGAATCCCTATGTAACTGCAAGGCTCAGAAGAGCCCACACACTCAGCTCTTAACCCCAGTGTACAGAAAGTGTCAAAACGTGTTTTTCAGCAGAAATAAACATGTTTCTGCAAGTTTGGTCACCCCCATGCAACTTTGGGGCAGTATCAGCACACTTTTCAAAACGTGTTTTTCAGCCCGAAATAAACGCGTTTTTTCAGAAAGCTGAATCCCTATGTAACTGCAAGGCTCAGAAGAGCCCACACACTCAGCTCTTAACCCCAGTGTACAGAAAGTGTCAAAACGTGTTTTTCAGCAGAAATAAACATGTTTCTGCTAGTTTGGTCACCCCCATGAAACTTATGGGGCAGTAACAGCACACTTTTCAAAACGTGTTTTTCAGCCCGAAATAAACACATTTTTTCAGAAAGCTGAATCCCTATGTAACTGCAAGGCTCAGAAGAGCCAACACACTCAGCTCTTAACCCCAGTGTACAGAAAGTGTCAAAACGTGTTTTTCAGCAGAAATAAACATGTTTCTGCAAGTTTGGTCACCCCCATGCAACTTATGGGGCAGTAACAGCACACTTTTCAAAACGTGTTTTTCAGCCCGAAATAAACGCGTTCCTTCAGACAGCTGAATCCCTATGTAACTGCAAGGCTCAGAAGAGCCAACACACTCAGCTCTTAACCCCAGTGTACAGAAAGTGTCAAAACGTGTTTTTCAGCAGAAATAAACGTTTCTGCAAGTTTGGTCACCACCATGCAACTTATGTGGCAGTAACAGCACACTTTTCAAATCGTGTTATTCAGCCCAAAATAAACAAGTTTTTTCAGACAGCTGAATCCCTATGTAACTGCAAGGCTCAGAAGAGCCAACACACTCAGCTCTTAACCCCAGTGTACAGAAAGTGTCAAAACGTGTTTTTCAGCAGAAATAAACATGTTTCTGCAAGTTTGGTCACCCCCATGCAACTTTGGGGCAGTATCAGCACACTTTTCAAAACGTGTTTTTCAGGCCGAAATAAACGCGTTTTTTCAGAAAGCTGAATCCCTATGTAACTGCAAGGCTCGGAAGAGCCCACACACTCAGCTCTTAACCCCAGTGTACAGAAAGTGTCAAAACGTGTTTTTCAGCAGAAATAAACATGTTTCTGCAAGTTTGGTCACCCCCATGCAACTTAAGGGGCAGTAACAGCACACTTTTCAAAACGTGTTTTTCAGCCCCAAATGAACGCGTTTTTTCAGACAGCTGAATCCCTATGTAACTGCAAGGCTCAGAAGAGCCCACACACTCAGCTCTTAACCCCAGTGTACAGAAAGTGTCAAAACTTGTTTTTCAGCAGAAATAAACATGTTTCTGCAAGTTTGGTCACCCCCATGCAACTTAAGGGGCAGTAACAGCACACTTTTCAAAACATGTTTTTCAGCCCGAAATAAACGCGTTTTTTCAGACAGCTGAATCCCTATGTAACTGCAAGGCTCAGAAGAGCCAACACACTCAGCTCTTAACCCCAGTGTACAGAAAGTGTCAAAACGTGTTTTTCAGCAGAAATAAACGTTTCTGCAAGTTTGGTCACCCCCATGCAACTTATGAGGCAGTAACAGCACACTTTTCAAAACGTGTTTTTCAGCCCGAAATAAACGCTTTTTTTCAGACAGCTGAATCCCTATGTAACTGCAAGGCTCAGAAGAGCCCACACACTCAGCTCTTAACCCCAGTGTACAGAAAGTGTCAAAACGTGTTTTTCAGCAGAAATAAACATGTTTCTGCAAGTTTGGTCACCCCCATGCAACTTTGGGGCAGTATCAGCACACTTTTCAAAACGTGTTTTTCAGCCCGAAATAAACGCGTATTTTCAGAAAGCTGAATCCCTATGTAACTGCAAGGCTCAGAAGAGCCCACACACTCAGCTCTTAACCCCAGTGTACAGAAAGTGTCAAAACGTGTTTTTCAGCAGAAATAAACATGTTTCTGCAAGTTTGGTCACCCCCATGCAACTTTGGGGCAGTATCAGCACACTTTTCAAAACGTGTTTTTCAGCCCGAAATAAACGCGTTTTTTCAGAAAGCTGAATCCCTATGTAACTGCAAGGCTCAGAAGAGCCCACACACTCAGCTCTTAACCCCAGTGTACAGAAAGTGTCAAAACGTGTTTTTCAGCAGAAATAAACATGTTTCTGCTAGTTTGGTCACCCCCATGAAACTTATGGGGCAGTAACAGCACACTTTTCAAAACGTGTTTTTCAGCCCGAAATAAACACATTTTTTCAGAAAGCTGAATCCCTATGTAACTGCAAGGCTCAGAAGAGCCAACACACTCAGCTCTTAACCCCAGTGTACAGAAAGTGTCAAAACGTGTTTTTCAGCAGAAATAAACATGTTTCTGCAAGTTTGGTCACCCCCATGCAACTTTGGGGCAGTATCAGCACACTTTTCAAAACGTGTTTTTCAGGCCGAAATAAACGCGTTTTTTCAGAAAGCTGAATCCCTATGTAACTGCAAGGCTCGGAAGAGCCCACACACTCAGCTCTTAACCCCAGTGTACAGAAAGTGTCAAAACGTGTTTTTCAGCAGAAATAAACATGTTTCTGCAAGTTTGGTCACCCCCATGCAACTTAAGGGGCAGTAACAGCACACTTTTCAAAACGTGTTTTTCAGCCCCAAATGAACGCGTTTTTTCAGACAGCTGAATCCCTATGTAACTGCAAGGCTCAGAAGAGCCCACACACTCAGCTCTTAACCCCAGTGTACAGAAAGTGTCAAAACTTGTTTTTCAGCAGAAATAAACATGTTTCTGCAAGTTTGGTCACCCCCATGCAACTTAAGGGGCAGTAACAGCACACTTTTCAAAACATGTTTTTCAGCCCGAAATAAACGCGTTTTTTCAGACAGCTGAATCCCTATGTAACTGCAAGGCTCAGAAGAGCCAACACACTCAGCTCTTAACCCCAGTGTACAGAAAGTGTCAAAACGTGTTTTTCAGCAGAAATAAACGTTTCTGCAAGTTTGGTCACCCCCATGCAACTTATGAGGCAGTAACAGCACACTTTTCAAAACGTGTTTTTCAGCCCGAAATAAACGCTTTTTTTCAGACAGCTGAATCCCTATGTAACTGCAAGGCTCAGAAGAGCCCACACACTCAGCTCTTAACCCCAGTGTACAGAAAGTGTCAAAACGTGTTTTTCAGCAGAAATAAACATGTTTCTGCAAGTTTGGTCACCCCCATGCAACTTATGGGGCAGTAACAGCACACTTTTCAAATCGTGTTATTCAGCCCAAAATAAACAAGTTTTTTCAGACAGCTGAATCCCTATGTAACTGCAAGGCTCAGAAGAGCCAACACACTCAGCTCTTAACCCCAGTGTACAGAAAGTGTCAAAACGTGTTTTTCAGCAGAAATAAACATGTTTCTGCTAGTTTGGTCACCCCCATGAAACTTATGGGGCAGTAACAGCACACTTTTCAAAACGTGTTATTCAGCCCAAAATAAACACTTTTTTTAAGACAGCTGAATCCCTATGTAACTGCAAGGCTCGGAAGAGCCCACACACTCAGCTCTTAACCCCAGTGTACAGAGAGTGTCAAAACGTGTTTTTCAGCAGAAATAAACATGTTTCTGCAAGTTTGGTCACCCCCATGCAACTTAAGGGGCAGTAACAGCACACTTTTCAAAACGTGTTTTTCAGCCCCAAATGAACGCGTTTTTTCAGACAGCTGAATCCCTATGTAACTGCAAGGCTCAGAAGAGCCCACACACTCAGCTCTTAACCCCAGTGTACAGAAAGTGTCAAAACGTGTTTTTCAGCAGAAATAAACATGTTTCTGCAAGTTTGGTCACCCACATGCAACTTATGGGGCAGTAACAGCACACTTTTCAAAACGTGTTTTTCAGCCCGAAATGAACGCGTTTTTTCAGACAGCTGAATCCCTATGTAACTGCAAGGCTCGGAAGAGCCCACACACTCAGCTCTTAACCCCAGTGTACAGAAAGTGTCAAAACGTGTTTTTCAGCAGAAATAAACATGTTTCTGCAAGTTTGGTCACCCCCATGCAACTTAAGGGGCAGTAACAGCACACTTTTCAAAACGTGTTTTTCAGCCCGAAATAAACGCTTTTTTTCAGACAGCTGAATCCCTATGTAACTGCAAGGCTCAGAAGAGCCCACACACTCAGCTCTTAACCCCAGTGTACAGAAAGTGTCAAAACGTGTTTTTCAGCAGAAATAAACATGTTTCTGCAAGTTTGGTCACCCCCATGCAACTTTGGGGCAGTATCAGCACACTTTTCAAAACGTGTTTTTCAGCCCGAAATAAACGCGTTTTTTCAGAAAGCTGAATCCCTATGTAACTGCAAGGCTCAGAAGAGCCCACACACTCAGCTCTTAACCCCAGTGTACAGAAAGTGTCAAAACGTGTTTTTCAGCAGAAATAAACATGTTTCTGCTAGTTTGGTCACCCCCATGAAACTTATGGGGCAGTAACAGCACACTTTTCAAAACGTGTTTTTCAGCCCGAAATAAACACATTTTTTCAGAAAGCTGAATCCCTATGTAACTGCAAGGCTCAGAAGAGCCAACACACTCAGCTCTTAACCCCAGTGTACAGAAAGTGTCAAAACGTGTTTTTCAGCAGAAATAAACATGTTTCTGCAAGTTTGGTCACCCCCATGCAACTTATGGGGCAGTAACAGCACACTTTTCAAAACGTGTTTTTCAGCCCGAAATAAACGCGTTCCTTCAGACAGCTGAATCCCTATGTAACTGCAAGGCTCAGAAGAGCCAACACACTCAGCTCTTAACCCCAGTGTACAGAAAGTGTCAAAACGTGTTTTTCAGCAGAAATAAACGTTTCTGCAAGTTTGGTCACCACCATGCAACTTATGGGGCAGTAACAGCACACTTTTCAAATCGTGTTATTCAGCCCAAAATAAACAAGTTTTTTCAGACAGCTGAATCCCTATGTAACTGCAAGGCTCAGAAGAGCCAACACACTCAGCTCTTAACACCAGTGTACAGAAAGTGTCAAAACTTGTTTTTCAGCAGAAATAAACATGTTTCTGCAAGTTTGGTCACCCCCATGCAACTTAAGGGGCAGTAACAGCACACTTTTCAAAACATGTTTTTCAGCCCGAAATAAACGCGTTTTTTCAGACAGCTGAATCCCTATGTAACTGCAAGGCTCAGAAGAGCCAACACACTCAGCTCTTAACCCCAGTGTACAGAAAGTGTCAAAACGTGTTTTTCAGCAGAAATAAACATGTTTCTGCAAGTTTGGTCAACCCCATGCAACTTAAGGGGCAGTAACAGCACACTTTTCAAAACGTGTTTTTCAGCCCCAAATGAACGCGGTTTTTCAGACAGCTGAATCCCTATGTAACTGCAAGGCTCAGAAGAGCCCACACACTCAGCTCTTAACCCCAGTGTACAGAAAGTGTCAAAACGTGTTTTTCAGCAGAAATAAACATGTTTCTGCTAGTTTGGTCACCCCCATGAAACTTATGGGGCAGTAACAGCACACTTTTCAAAACGTGTTATTCAGCCCAAAATAAACACTTTTTTTAAGACAGCTGAATCCCTATGTAACTGCAAGGCTCGGAAGAGCCCACACACTCAGCTCTTAACCCCAGTGTACAGAGAGTGTCAAAACGTGTTTTTCAGCAGAAATAAACATGTTTCTACAAGTTTGGTCACCCCCATGCAACTTAAGGGGCAGTAACAGCACACTTTTCAAAACGTGTTTTTCAGCCCCAAATGAACGCGTTTTTTCAGACAGCTGAATCCCTATGTAACTGCAAGGCTCAGAAGAGCCCACACACTCAGCTCTTAACCCCAGTGTACAGAAAGTGTCAAAACGTGTTTTTCAGCAGAAATAAACATGTTTCTGCAAGTTTGGTCACCCACATGCAACTTATGGGGCAGTAACAGCACACTTTTCAAAACGTGTTTTTCAGCCCGAAATGAACGCGTTTTTTCAGACAGCTGAATCCCTATGTAACTGCAAGGCTCGGAAGAGCCCACACACTCAGCTCTTAACCCCAGTGTACAGAAAGTGTCAAAACGTGTTTTTCAGCAGAAATAAACATGTTTCTGCAAGTTTGGTCACCCCCATGCAACTTAAGGGGCAGTAACAGCACACTTTTCAAAACGTGTTTTTCAGCCCGAAATAAACGCTTTTTTTCAGACAGCTGAATCCCTATGTAACTGCAAGGCTCAGAAGAGCCCACACACTCAGCTCTTAACCCCAGTGTACAGAAAGTGTCAAAACGTGTTTTTCAGCAGAAATAAACATGTTTCTGCAAGTTTGGTCACCCCCATGCAACTTTGGGGCAGTATCAGCACACTTTTCAAAACGTGTTTTTCAGCCCGAAATAAACGCGTTTTTTCAGAAAGCTGAATCCCTATGTAACTGCAAGGCTCAGAAGAGCCCACACACTCAGCTCTTAACCCCAGTGTACAGAAAGTGTCAAAACGTGTTTTTCAGCAGAAATAAACATGTTTCTGCTAGTTTGGTCACCCCCATGAAACTTATGGGGCAGTAACAGCACACTTTTCAAAACGTGTTTTTCAGCCCGAAATAAACACATTTTTTCAGAAAGCTGAATCCCTATGTAACTGCAAGGCTCAGAAGAGCCAACACACTCAGCTCTTAACCCCAGTGTACAGAAAGTGTCAAAACGTGTTTTTCAGCAGAAATAAACATGTTTCTGCAAGTTTGGTCACCCCCATGCAACTTATGGGGCAGTAACAGCACACTTTTCAAAACGTGTTTTTCAGCCCGAAATAAACGCGTTCCTTCAGACAGCTGAATCCCTATGTAACTGCAAGGCTCAGAAGAGCCAACACACTCAGCTCTTAACCCCAGTGTACAGAAAGTGTCAAAACGTGTTTTTCAGCAGAAATAAACGTTTCTGCAAGTTTGGTCACCACCATGCAACTTATGGGGCAGTAACAGCACACTTTTCAAATCGTGTTATTCAGCCCAAAATAAACAAGTTTTTTCAGACAGCTGAATCCCTATGTAACTGCAAGGCTCAGAAGAGCCAACACACTCAGCTCTTAACCCCAGTGTACAGAAAGTGTCAAAACTTGTTTTTCAGCAGAAATAAACATGTTTCTGCAAGTTTGGTCACCCCCATGCAACTTAAGGGGCAGTAACAGCACACTTTTCAAAACGTGTTTTTCAGCCCGAAATGAACGCGGTTTTTCAGACAGCTGAATCCCTATGTAACTGCAAGGCTCAGAAGAGCCCACACACTCAGCTCTTAACCCCAGTGTACAGAAAGTGTCAAAACTTATTTTTCAGCAGAAATAAACATGTTTCTGCAAGTTTGGTCACCCCCATGCAACTTAAGGGGCAGTAACAGCACACTTTTCAAAACGTGTTTTTCAGCCCGAAATGAACGCGTTTTTTCAGACAGCTGAATCCCTATGTAACTGCAAGGCTCGGAAGAGCCCACACACTCAGCTCTTAACCCCAGTGTACAGAAAGTGTCAAAACGTGTTTTTCAGCAGAAATAAACATGTTTCTGCAAGTTTGGTCACCCCCATGCAACTTAAGGGGCAGTAACAGCACACTTTTCAAAACGTGTTTTTCAGCCCCAAATGAACGCGTTTTTTCAGACAGCTGAATCCCTATGTAACTGCAAGGCTCAGAAGAGCCCACACACTCAGCTCTTAACCCCAGTGTACAGAAAGTGTCAAAACTTGTTTTTCAGCAGAAATAAACATGTTTCTGCAAGTTTGGTCACCCCCATGCAACTTAAGGGGCAGTAACAGCACACTTTTCAAAACATGTTTTTCAGCCCGAAATAAACGCGTTTTTTCAGACAGCTGAATCCCTATGTAACTGCAAGGCTCAGAAGAGCCAACACACTCAGCTCTTAACCCCAGTGTACAGAAAGTGTCAAAACGTGTTTTTCAGCAGAAATAAACGTTTCTGCAAGTTTGGTCACCCCCATGCAACTTATGAGGCAGTAACAGCACACTTTTCAAAACGTGTTTTTCAGCCCGAAATAAACGCTTTTTTTCAGACAGCTGAATCCCTATGTAACTGCAAGGCTCAGAAGAGCCCACACACTCAGCTCTTAACCCCAGTGTACAGAAAGTGTCAAAACGTGTTTTTCAGCAGAAATAAACATGTTTCTGCAAGTTTGGTCACCCCCATGCAACTTTGGGGCAGTATCAGCACACTTTTCAAAACGTGTTTTTCAGCCCGAAATAAACGCGTATTTTCAGAAAGCTGAATCCCTATGTAACTGCAAGGCTCAGAAGAGCCCACACACTCAGCTCTTAACCCCAGTGTACAGAAAGTGTCAAAACGTGTTTTTCAGCAGAAATAAACATGTTTCTGCAAGTTTGGTCACCCCCATGCAACTTATGGGGCAGTAACAGCACACTTTTCAAAACGTGTTTTTCAGCCCGAAATAAACGCGTTCCTTCAGACAGCTGAATCCCTATGTAACTGCAAGGCTCAGAAGAGCCAACACACTCAGCTCTTAACCCCAGTGTACAGAAAGTGTCAAAACGTGTTTTTCAGCAGAAATAAACGTTTCTGCAAGTTTGGTCACCACCATGCAACTTATGGGGCAGTAACAGCACACTTTTCAAATCGTGTTATTCAGCCCAAAATAAACAAGTTTTTTCAGACAGCTGAATCCCTATGTAACTGCAAGGCTCAGAAGAGCCAACACACTCAGCTCTTAACCCCAGTGTACAGAAAGTGTCAAAACGTGTTTTTCAGCAGAAATAAACATGTTTCTGCTAGTTTGGTCACCCCCATGAAACTTATGGGGCAGTAACAGCACACTTTTCAAAACGTGTTATTCAGCCCAAAATAAACACTTTTTTTAAGACAGCTGAATCCCTATGTAACTGCAAGGCTCGGAAGAGCCCACACACTCAGCTCTTAACCCCAGTGTACAGAGAGTGTCAAAACGTGTTTTTCAGCAGAAATAAACATGTTTCTGCAAGTTTGGTCACCCCCATGCAACTTAAGGGGCAGTAACAGCACACTTTTCAAAACGTGTTTTTCAGCCCCAAATGAACGCGTTTTTTCAGACAGCTGAATCCCTATGTAACTGCAAGGCTCAGAAGAGCCAACACACTCAGCTCTTAACCCCAGTGTACAGAAAGTGTCAAAACGTGTTTTTCAGCAGAAATAAACATGTTTCTGCAAGTTTGGTCACCCACATGCAACTTATGGGGCAGTAACAGCACACTTTTCAAAACGTGTTTTTCAGCCCGAAATGAACGCGTTTTTTCAGACAGCTGAATCCCTATGTAACTGCAAGGCTCGGAAGAGCCCACACACTCAGCTCTTAACCCCAGTGTACAGAAAGTGTCAAAACGTGTTTTTCAGCAGAAATAAACATGTTTCTGCAAGTTTGGTCACCCCCATGCAACTTAAGGGGCAGTAACAGCACACTTTTCAAAACGTGTTTTTCAGCCCGAAATAAACGCTTTTTTTCAGACAGCTGAATCCCTATGTAACTGCAAGGCTCAGAAGAGCCCACACACTCAGCTCTTAACCCCAGTGTACAGAAAGTGTCAAAACGTGTTTTTCAGCAGAAATAAACATGTTTCTGCAAGTTTGGTCACCCCCATGCAACTTTGGGGCAGTATCAGCACACTTTTCAAAACGTGTTTTTCAGCCCGAAATAAACGCGTTTTTTCAGAAAGCTGAATCCCTATGTAACTGCAAGGCTCAGAAGAGCCCACACACTCAGCTCTTAACCCCAGTGTACAGAAAGTGTCAAAACGTGTTTTTCAGCAGAAATAAACATGTTTCTGCTAGTTTGGTCACCCCCATGAAACTTATGGGGCAGTAACAGCACACTTTTCAAAACGTGTTTTTCAGCCCGAAATAAACACATTTTTTCAGAAAGCTGAATCCCTATGTAACTGCAAGGCTCAGAAGAGCCAACACACTCAGCTCTTAACCCCAGTGTACAGAAAGTGTCAAAACGTGTTTTTCAGCAGAAATAAACATGTTTCTGCAAGTTTGGTCACCCCCATGCAACTTATGGGGCAGTAACAGCACACTTTTCAAAACGTGTTTTTCAGCCCGAAATAAACGCGTTCCTTCAGACAGCTGAATCCCTATGTAACTGCAAGGCTCAGAAGAGCCAACACACTCAGCTCTTAACCCCAGTGTACAGAAAGTGTCAAAACGTGTTTTTCAGCAGAAATAAACGTTTCTGCAAGTTTGGTCACCACCATGCAACTTATGGGGCAGTAACAGCACACTTTTCAAATCGTGTTATTCAGCCCAAAATAAACAAGTTTTTTCAGACAGCTGAATCCCTATGTAACTGCAAGGCTCAGAAGAGCCAACACACTCAGCTCTTAACACCAGTGTACAGAAAGTGTCAAAACTTGTTTTTCAGCAGAAATAAACATGTTTCTGCAAGTTTGGTCACCCCCATGCAACTTAAGGGGCAGTAACAGCACACTTTTCAAAACATGTTTTTCAGCCCGAAATAAACGCGTTTTTTCAGACAGCTGAATCCCTATGTAACTGCAAGGCTCAGAAGAGCCAACACACTCAGCTCTTAACCCCAGTGTACAGAAAGTGTCAAAACGTGTTTTTCAGCAGAAATAAACATGTTTCTGCAAGTTTGGTCAACCCCATGCAACTTAAGGGGCAGTAACAGCACACTTTTCAAAACGTGTTTTTCAGCCCCAAATGAACGCGGTTTTTCAGACAGCTGAATCCCTATGTAACTGCAAGGCTCAGAAGAGCCCACACACTCAGCTCTTAACCCCAGTGTACAGAAAGTGTCAAAACGTGTTTTTCAGCAGAAATAAACATGTTTCTGCTAGTTTGGTCACCCCCATGAAACTTATGGGGCAGTAACAGCACACTTTTCAAAACGTGTTATTCAGCCCAAAATAAACACTTTTTTTAAGACAGCTGAATCCCTATGTAACTGCAAGGCTCGGAAGAGCCCACACACTCAGCTCTTAACCCCAGTGTACAGAGAGTGTCAAAACGTGTTTTTCAGCAGAAATAAACATGTTTCTACAAGTTTGGTCACCCCCATGCAACTTAAGGGGCAGTAACAGCACACTTTTCAAAACGTGTTTTTCAGCCCCAAATGAACGCGTTTTTTCAGACAGCTGAATCCCTATGTAACTGCAAGGCTCAGAAGAGCCCACACACTCAGCTCTTAACCCCAGTGTACAGAAAGTGTCAAAACGTGTTTTTCAGCAGAAATAAACATGTTTCTGCAAGTTTGGTCACCCACATGCAACTTATGGGGCAGTAACAGCACACTTTTCAAAACGTGTTTTTCAGCCCGAAATGAACGCGTTTTTTCAGACAGCTGAATCCCTATGTAACTGCAAGGCTCGGAAGAGCCCACACACTCAGCTCTTAACCCCAGTGTACAGAAAGTGTCAAAACGTGTTTTTCAGCAGAAATAAACATGTTTCTGCAAGTTTGGTCACCCCCATGCAACTTAAGGGGCAGTAACAGCACACTTTTCAAAACGTGTTTTTCAGCCCGAAATAAACGCTTTTTTTCAGACAGCTGAATCCCTATGTAACTGCAAGGCTCAGAAGAGCCCACACACTCAGCTCTTAACCCCAGTGTACAGAAAGTGTCAAAACGTGTTTTTCAGCAGAAATAAACATGTTTCTGCAAGTTTGGTCACCCCCATGCAACTTTGGGGCAGTATCAGCACACTTTTCAAAACGTGTTTTTCAGCCCGAAATAAACGCGTTTTTTCAGAAAGCTGAATCCCTATGTAACTGCAAGGCTCAGAAGAGCCCACACACTCAGCTCTTAACCCCAGTGTACAGAAAGTGTCAAAACGTGTTTTTCAGCAGAAATAAACATGTTTCTGCTAGTTTGGTCACCCCCATGAAACTTATGGGGCAGTAACAGCACACTTTTCAAAACGTGTTTTTCAGCCCGAAATAAACACATTTTTTCAGAAAGCTGAATCCCTATGTAACTGCAAGGCTCAGAAGAGCCAACACACTCAGCTCTTAACCCCAGTGTACAGAAAGTGTCAAAACGTGTTTTTCAGCAGAAATAAACATGTTTCTGCAAGTTTGGTCACCCCCATGCAACTTATGGGGCAGTAACAGCACACTTTTCAAAACGTGTTTTTCAGCCCGAAATAAACGCGTTCCTTCAGACAGCTGAATCCCTATGTAACTGCAAGGCTCAGAAGAGCCAACACACTCAGCTCTTAACCCCAGTGTACAGAAAGTGTCAAAACGTGTTTTTCAGCAGAAATAAACGTTTCTGCAAGTTTGGTCACCACCATGCAACTTATGGGGCAGTAACAGCACACTTTTCAAATCGTGTTATTCAGCCCAAAATAAACAAGTTTTTTCAGACAGCTGAATCCCTATGTAACTGCAAGGCTCAGAAGAGCCAACACACTCAGCTCTTAACCCCAGTGTACAGAAAGTGTCAAAACTTGTTTTTCAGCAGAAATAAACATGTTTCTGCAAGTTTGGTCACCCCCATGCAACTTAAGGGGCAGTAACAGCACACTTTTCAAAACGTGTTTTTCAGCCCGAAATGAACGCGGTTTTTCAGACAGCTGAATCCCTATGTAACTGCAAGGCTCAGAAGAGCCCACACACTCAGCTCTTAACCCCAGTGTACAGAAAGTGTCAAAACTTATTTTTCAGCAGAAATAAACATGTTTCTGCAAGTTTGGTCACCCCCATGCAACTTAAGGGGCAGTAACAGCACACTTTTCAAAACGTGTTTTTCAGCCCGAAATGAACGCGTTTTTTCAGACAGCTGAATCCCTATGTAACTGCAAGGCTCGGAAGAGCCCACACACTCAGCTCTTAACCCCAGTGTACAGAAAGTGTCAAAACGTGTTTTTCAGCAGAAATAAACATGTTTCTGCAAGTTTGGTCACCCCCATGCAACTTTGGGGCAGTATCAGCACACTTTTCAAAACGTGTTTTTCAGCCCGAAATAAACGCGTTTTTTCAGAAAGCTGAATCCCTATGTAACTGCAAGGCTCAGAAGAGCCCACACACTCAGCTCTTAACCCCAGTGTACAGAAAGTGTCAAAACGTGTTTTTCAGCAGAAATAAACATGTTTCTGCTAGTTTGGTCACCCCCATGAAACTTATGGGGCAGTAACAGCACACTTTTCAAAACGTGTTTTTCAGCCCGAAATAAACACATTTTTTCAGAAAGCTGAATCCCTATGTAACTGCAAGGCTCAGAAGAGCCAACACACTCAGCTCTTAACCCCAGTGTACAGAAAGTGTCAAAACGTGTTTTTCAGCAGAAATAAACATGTTTCTGCAAGTTTGGTCACCCCCATGCAACTTATGGGGCAGTAACAGCACACTTTTCAAAACGTGTTTTTCAGCCCGAAATAAACGCGTTCCTTCAGACAGCTGAATCCCTATGTAACTGCAAGGCTCAGAAGAGCCAACACACTCAGCTCTTAACCCCAGTGTACAGAAAGTGTCAAAACGTGTTTTTCAGCAGAAATAAACGTTTCTGCAAGTTTGGTCACCACCATGCAACTTATGGGGCAGTAACAGCACACTTTTCAAATCGTGTTATTCAGCCCAAAATAAACAAGTTTTTTCAGACAGCTGAATCCCTATGTAACTGCAAGGCTCAGAAGAGCCAACACACTCAGCTCTTAACCCCAGTGTACAGAAAGTGTCAAAACTTGTTTTTCAGCAGAAATAAACATGTTTCTGCAAGTTTGGTCACCCCCATGCAACTTAAGGGGCAGTAACAGCACACTTTTCAAAACGTGTTTTTCAGCCCGAAATGAACGCGTTTTTTCAGACAGCTGAATCCCTATGTAACTGCAAGGCTCGGAAGAGCCCACACACTCAGCTCTTAACCCCAGTGTACAGAAAGTGTCAAAACGTGTTTTTCAGTAGAAATAAACATGTTTCTGCTAGTTTGGTCACCCCCATGAAACTTTTGGGGCAGTAACAGCACACTTTTCAAAACGTGTTTTTCAGCCCGAAATAAACACATTTTTTCAGAAAGCTGAATCCCTATGTAACTGCAAGGCTCAGAAGAGCCAACACACTCAGCTCTTAACCCCAGTGTACAGAAAGTGTCAAAACGTGTTTTTCAGCAGAAATAAACATGTTTCTGCAAGTTTGGTCACCCCCATGCAACTTATGGGGCAGTAACAGCACACTTTTCAAAACGTGTTATTCAGCCCGAAATAAACACTTTTTTTAAGACAGCTGAATCCCTATGTAACTGCAAGACTCGGAAGAGCCCACACACTCAGCTCTTAACCCCAGTGTACAGAAAGTGTTAAAACGTGTTTTTCAGCAGAAATAAACGTTTCTGCAAGTTTGGTCACCCCCATGCAACTTATGAGGCAGTAACAGCACACTTTTCAAAACGTGTTTTTCAGCCCGAAATAAACGCTTTTTTTCAGACAGCTGAATCCCTATTTAACTGCAAGGCTCAGAAGAGCCCACACACTCAGCTCTTAACCCCAGTGTACAGAAAGTGTCAAAACTTGTTTTTCAGCAGAAATAAACATGTTTCTGCAAGTTTGGTCACCCCCATGCAACTTAAGGGGCAGTAACAGCACACTTTTCAAAACATGTTTTTCAGCCCGAAATAAACGCGTTTTTTCAGACAGCTGAATCCCTATGTAACTGCAAGGCTCAGAAGAGCCAACACACTCAGCTCTTAACCCCAGTGTACAGAAAGTGTCAAAACGTGTTTTTCAGCAGAAATAAACGTTTCTGCAAGTTTGGTCACCCCCATGCAACTTATGAGGCAGTAACAGCACACTTTTCAAAACGTGTTTTTCAGCCCGAAATAAACGCTTTTTTTCAGACAGCTGAATCCCTATGTAACTGCAAGGCTCAGAAGAGCCCACACACTCAGCTCTTAACCCCAGTGTACAGAAAGTGTCAAAACGTGTTTTTCAGCAGAAATAAACATGTTTCTGCAAGTTTGGTCACCCCCATGCAACTTTGGGGCAGTATCAGCACACTTTTCAAAACGTGTTTTTCAGCCCGAAATAAACGCGTATTTTCAGAAAGCTGAATCCCTATGTAACTGCAAGGCTCAGAAGAGCCCACACACTCAGCTCTTAACCCCAGTGTACAGAAAGTGTCAAAACGTGTTTTTCAGCAGAAATAAACATGTTTCTGCAAGTTTGGTCACCCCCATGCAACTTTGGGGCAGTATCAGCACACTTTTCAAAACGTGTTTTTCAGCCCGAAATAAACGCGTTTTTTCAGAAAGCTGAATCCCTATGTAACTGCAAGGCTCAGAAGAGCCCACACACTCAGCTCTTAACCCCAGTGTACAGAAAGTGTCAAAACGTGTTTTTCAGCAGAAATAAACATGTTTCTGCTAGTTTGGTCACCCCCATGAAACTTATGGGGCAGTAACAGCACACTTTTCAAAACGTGTTTTTCAGCCCGAAATAAACACATTTTTTCAGAAAGCTGAATCCCTATGTAACTGCAAGGCTCAGAAGAGCCAACACACTCAGCTCTTAACCCCAGTGTACAGAAAGTGTCAAAACGTGTTTTTCAGCAGAAATAAACATGTTTCTGCAAGTTTGGTCACCCCCATGCAACTTTGGGGCAGTATCAGCACACTTTTCAAAACGTGTTTTTCAGGCCGAAATAAACGCGTTTTTTCAGAAAGCTGAATCCCTATGTAACTGCAAGGCTCGGAAGAGCCCACACACTCAGCTCTTAACCCCAGTGTACAGAAAGTGTCAAAACGTGTTTTTCAGCAGAAATAAACATGTTTCTGCAAGTTTGGTCACCCCCATGCAACTTAAGGGGCAGTAACAGCACACTTTTCAAAACGTGTTTTTCAGCCTCAAATGAACGCGTTTTTTCAGACAGCTGAATCCCTATGTAACTGCAAGGCTCAGAAGAGCCCACACACTCAGCTCTTAACCCCAGTGTACAGAAAGTGTCAAAACTTGTTTTTCAGCAGAAATAAACATGTTTCTGCAAGTTTGGTCACAGCCATTGCAACTTAAGGGGCAGTAACAGCACACTTTTCAAAACATGTTTTTCAGCCCGAAATAAACGCGTTTTTTCAGACAGCTGAATCCCTATGTAACTGCAAGGCTCAGAAGAGCCAACACACTCAGCTCTTAACCCCAGTGTACAGAAAGTGTCAAAACGTGTTTTTCAGCAGAAATAAACGTTTCTGCAAGTTTGGTCACCCCCATGCAACTTATGAGGCAGTAACAGCACACTTTTCAAAACGTGTTTTTCAGCCCGAAATAAACGCTTTTTTTCAGACAGCTGAATCCCTATGTAACTGCAAGGCTCAGAAGAGCCCACACACTCAGCTCTTAACCCCAGTGTACAGAAAGTGTCAAAACGTGTTTTTCAGCAGAAATAAACATGTTTCTGCAAGTTTGGTCACCCCCATGCAACTTTGGGGCAGTATCAGCACACTTTTCAAAACGTGTTTTTCAGCCCGAAATAAACGCGTATTTTCAGAAAGCTGAATCCCTATGTAACTGCAAGGCTCAGAAGAGCCCACACACTCAGCTCTTAACCCCAGTGTACAGAAAGTGTCAAAACGTGTTTTTCAGCAGAAATAAACATGTTTCTGCAAGTTTGGTCACCCCCATGCAACTTATGGGGCAGTAACAGCACACTTTTCAAAACGTGTTTTTCAGCCCGAAATAAACGCGTTCCTTCAGACAGCTGAATCCCTATGTAACTGCAAGGCTCAGAAGAGCCAACACACTCAGCTCTTAACCCCAGTGTACAGAAAGTGTCAAAACGTGTTTTTCAGCAGAAATAAACGTTTCTGCAAGTTTGGTCACCACCATGCAACTTATGGGGCAGTAACAGCACACTTTTCAAATCGTGTTATTCAGCCCAAAATAAACAAGTTTTTTCAGACAGCTGAATCCCTATGTAACTGCAAGGCTCAGAAGAGCCAACACACTCAGCTCTTAACCCCAGTGTACAGAAAGTGTCAAAACTTGTTTTTCAGCAGAAATGAACATGTTTCTGCAAGTTTGGTCACCCCCATGCAACTTAAGGGGCAGTAACAGCACACTTTTCAAAACGTGTTTTTCAGCCCGAAATGAACGCGGTTTTTCAGACAGCTGAATCCCTATGTAACTGCAAGGCTCAGAAGAGCCCACACACTCAGCTCTTAACCCCAGTGTACAGAAAGTGTCAAAACGTGTTTTTCAGCAGAAATAAACATGTTTCTGCAAGTTTGGTCACCCCCATGCAACTTTGGGGCAGTATCAGCACACTTTTCAAAACGTGTTTTTCAGGCCGAAATAAACGCGTTTTTTCAGAAAGCTGAATCCCTATGTAACTGCAAGGCTCGGAAGAGCCCACACACTCAGCTCTTAACCCCAGTGTACAGAAAGTGTCAAAACGTGTTTTTCAGCAGAAATAAACATGTTTCTGCTAGTTTGGTCACCCCCATGAAACTTATGGGGCAGTAACAGCACACTTTTCAAAACGTGTTATTCAGCCCAAAATAAACACTTTTTTTAAGACAGCTGAATCCCTATGTAACTGCAAGGCTCGGAAGAGCCCACACACTCAGCTCTTAACCCCAGTGTACAGAGAGTGTCAAAACGTGTTTTTCAGCAGAAATAAACATGTTTCTGCAAGTTTGGTCACCCCCATGCAACTTAAGGGGCAGTAACAGCACACTTTTCAAAACGTGTTTTTCAGCCCCAAATGAACGCGTTTTTTCAGACAGCTGAATCCCTATGTAACTGCAAGGCTCAGAAGAGCCCACACACTCAGCTCTTAACCCCAGTGTACAGAAAGTGTCAAAACGTGTTTTTCAGCAGAAATAAACATGTTTCTGCAAGTTTGGTCACCCACATGCAACTTATGGGGCAGTAACAGCACACTTTTCAAAACGTGTTTTTCAGCCCGAAATGAACGCGTTTTTTCAGACAGCTGAATCCCTATGTAACTGCAAGGCTCGGAAGAGCCCACACACTCAGCTCTTAACCCCAGTGTACAGAAAGTGTCAAAACGTGTTTTTCAGCAGAAATAAACATGTTTCTGCAAGTTTGGTCACCCCCATGCAACTTAAGGGGCAGTAACAGCACACTTTTCAAAACGTGTTTTTCAGCCCGAAATAAACGCTTTTTTTCAGACAGCTGAATCCCTATGTAACTGCAAGGCTCAGAAGAGCCCACACACTCAGCTCTTAACCCCAGTGTACAGAAAGTGTCAAAACGTGTTTTTCAGCAGAAATAAACATGTTTCTGCAAGTTTGGTCACCCCCATGCAACTTTGGGGCAGTATCAGCACACTTTTCAAAACGTGTTTTTCAGCCCGAAATAAACGCGTTTTTTCAGAAAGCTGAATCCCTATGTAACTGCAAGGCTCAGAAGAGCCCACACACTCAGCTCTTAACCCCAGTGTACAGAAAGTGTCAAAACGTGTTTTTCAGCAGAAATAAACATGTTTCTGCTAGTTTGGTCACCCCCATGAAACTTATGGGGCAGTAACAGCACACTTTTCAAAACGTGTTTTTCAGCCCGAAATAAACACATTTTTTCAGAAAGCTGAATCCCTATGTAACTGCAAGGCTCAGAAGAGCCAACACACTCAGCTCTTAACCCCAGTGTACAGAAAGTGTCAAAACGTGTTTTTCAGCAGAAATAAACATGTTTCTGCAAGTTTGGTCACCCCCATGCAACTTATGGGGCAGTAACAGCACACTTTTCAAAACGTGTTTTTCAGCCCGAAATAAACGCGTTCCTTCAGACAGCTGAATCCCTATGTAACTGCAAGGCTCAGAAGAGCCAACACACTCAGCTCTTAACCCCAGTGTACAGAAAGTGTCAAAACGTGTTTTTCAGCAGAAATAAACGTTTCTGCAAGTTTGGTCACCACCATGCAACTTATGGGGCAGTAACAGCACACTTTTCAAATCGTGTTATTCAGCCCAAAATAAACAAGTTTTTTCAGACAGCTGAATCCCTATGTAACTGCAAGGCTCAGAAGAGCCAACACACTCAGCTCTTAACCCCAGTGTACAGAAAGTGTCAAAACTTGTTTTTCAGCAGAAATAAACATGTTTCTGCAAGTTTGGTCACCCCCATGCAACTTAAGGGGCAGTAACA
Organism: Lepisosteus oculatus; assembly: GCF_040954835.1. Taxonomy (NCBI): domain Eukaryota; kingdom Metazoa; phylum Chordata; class Actinopteri; order Semionotiformes; family Lepisosteidae; genus Lepisosteus; species Lepisosteus oculatus. Next base: position 86,047 of record NW_027167758.1, on the reverse strand, counting down.
GCACACTTTTCAAAACGTGTTTTTCAGCCCGAAATGAACGCGGTTTTTCAGACAGCTGAATCCCTATGTAACTGCAAGGCTCAGAAGAGCCCACACACTCAGCTCTTAACCCCAGTGTACAGAAAGTGTCAAAACTTATTTTTCAGCAGAAATAAACATGTTTCTGCAAGTTTGGTCACCCCCATGCAACTTAAGGGGCAGTAACAGCACACTTTTCAAAACGTGTTTTTCAGCCCGAAATGAACGCGTTTTTTCAGACAGCTGAATCCCTATGTAACTGCAAGGCTCGGAAGAGCCCACACACTCAGCTCTTAACCCCAGTGTACAGAAAGTGTCAAAACGTGTTTTTCAGTAGAAATAAACATGTTTCTGCTAGTTTGGTCACCCCCATGAAACTTTTGGGGCAGTAACAGCACACTTTTCAAAACGTGTTTTTCAGCCCGAAATAAACACATTTTTTCAGAAAGCTGAATCCCTATGTAACTGCAAGGCTCAGAAGAGCCAACACACTCAGCTCTTAACCCCAGTGTACAGAAAGTGTCAAAACGTGTTTTTCAGCAGAAATAAACATGTTTCTGCAAGTTTGGTCACCCCCATGCAACTTATGGGGCAGTAACAGCACACTTTTCAAAACGTGTTATTCAGCCCGAAATAAACACTTTTTTTAAGACAGCTGAATCCCTATGTAACTGCAAGACTCGGAAGAGCCCACACACTCAGCTCTTAACCCCAGTGTACAGAAAGTGTCAAAACGTGTTTTTCAGCAGAAATAAACGTTTCTGCAAGTTTGGTCACCCCCATGCAACTTATGAGGCAGTAACAGCACACTTTTCAAAACGTGTTTTTCAGCCCGAAATAAACGCTTTTTTTCAGACAGCTGAATCCCTATTTAACTGCAAGGCTCAGAAGAGCCCACACACTCAGCTCTTAACCCCAGTGTACAGAAAGTGTCAAAACTTGTTTTTCAGCAGAAATAAACATGTTTCTGCAAGTTTGGTCACCCCCATGCAACTTAAGGGGCAGTAACAGCACACTTTTCAAAACATGTTTTTCAGCCCGAAATAAACGCGTTTTTTCAGACAGCTGAATCCCTATGTAACTGCAAGGCTCAGAAGAGCCAACACACTCAGCTCTTAACCCCAGTGTACAGAAAGTGTCAAAACGTGTTTTTCAGCAGAAATAAACGTTTCTGCAAGTTTGGTCACCCCCATGCAACTTATGAGGCAGTAACAGCACACTTTTCAAAACGTGTTTTTCAGCCCGAAATAAACGCTTTTTTTCAGACAGCTGAATCCCTATGTAACTGCAAGGCTCAGAAGAGCCCACACACTCAGCTCTTAACCCCAGTGTACAGAAAGTGTCAAAACGTGTTTTTCAGCAGAAATAAACATGTTTCTGCAAGTTTGGTCACCCCCATGCAACTTTGGGGCAGTATCAGCACACTTTTCAAAACGTGTTTTTCAGCCCGAAATAAACGCGTATTTTCAGAAAGCTGAATCCCTATGTAACTGCAAGGCTCAGAAGAGCCCACACACTCAGCTCTTAACCCCAGTGTACAGAAAGTGTCAAAACGTGTTTTTCAGCAGAAATAAACATGTTTCTGCAAGTTTGGTCACCCCCATGCAACTTTGGGGCAGTATCAGCACACTTTTCAAAACGTGTTTTTCAGCCCGAAATAAACGCGTTTTTCAGAAAGCTGAATCGCTATGTAACTGCAAGGCTCAGAAGAGCCCACACACTCAGCTCTTAACCCCAGTGTACAGAAAGTGTCAAAACGTGTTTTTCAGCAGAAATAAACATGTTTCTGCTAGTTTGGTCACCCCCATGAAACTTATGGGGCAGTAACAGCACACTTTTCAAAACGTGTTTTTCAGCCCGAAATAAACACATTTTTTCAGAAAGCTGAATCCCTATGTAACTGCAAGGCTCAGAAGAGCCAACACACTCAGCTCTTAACCCCAGTGTACAGAAAGTGTCAAAACGTGTTTTTCAGCAGAAATAAACATGTTTCTGCAAGTTTGGTCACCCCCATGCAACTTTGGGGCAGTATCAGCACACTTTTCAAAACGTGTTTTTCAGGCCGAAATAAACGCGTTTTTTCAGAAAGCTGAATCCCTATGTAACTGCAAGGCTCGGAAGAGCCCACACACTCAGCTCTTAACCCCAGTGTACAGAAAGTGTCAAAACGTGTTTTTCAGCAGAAATAAACATGTTTCTGCAAGTTTGGTCACCCCCATGCAACTTAAGGGGCAGTAACAGCACACTTTTCAAAACGTGTTTTTCAGCCTCAAATGAACGCGTTTTTTCAGACAGCTGAATCCCTATGTAACTGCAAGGCTCAGAAGAGCCCACACACTCAGCTCTTAACCCCAGTGTACAGAAAGTGTCAAAACTTGTTTTTCAGCAGAAATAAACATGTTTCTGCAAGTTTGGTCACCCCCATGCAACTTAAGGGGCAGTAACAGCACACTTTTCAAAACATGTTTTTCAGCCCGAAATAAACGCGTTTTTTCAGACAGCTGAATCCCTATGTAACTGCAAGGCTCAGAAGAGCCAACACACTCAGCTCTTAACCCCAGTGTACAGAAAGTGTCAAAACGTGTTTTTCAGCAGAAATAAACGTTTCTGCAAGTTTGGTCACCCCCATGCAACTTATGAGGCAGTAACAGCACACTTTTCAAAACGTGTTTTTCAGCCCGAAATAAACGCTTTTTTTCAGACAGCTGAATCCCTATGTAACTGCAAGGCTCAGAAGAGCCCACACACTCAGCTCTTAACCCCAGTGTACAGAAAGTGTCAAAACGTGTTTTTCAGCAGAAATAAACATGTTTCTGCAAGTTTGGTCACCCCCATGCAACTTTGGGGCAGTATCAGCACACTTTTCAAAACGTGTTTTTCAGCCCGAAATAAACGCGTATTTTCAGAAAGCTGAATCCCTATGTAACTGCAAGGCTCAGAAGAGCCCACACACTCAGCTCTTAACCCCAGTGTACAGAAAGTGTCAAAACGTGTTTTTCAGCAGAAATAAACATGTTTCTGCAAGTTTGGTCACCCCCATGCAACTTTGGGGCAGTAACAGCACACTTTTCAAAACGTGTTTTTCAGCCCGAAATAAACACATTTTTTCAGAAAGCTGAATCCCTATGTAACTGCAAGGCTCAGAAGAGCCAACACACTCAGCTCTTAACCCCAGTGTACAGAAAGTGTCAAAACGTGTTTTTCAGCAGAAATAAACATGTTTCTGCAAGTTTGGTCACCCCCATGCAACTTTGGGGCAGTATCAGCACACTTTTCAAAACGTGTTTTTCAGGCCGAAATAAACGCGTTTTTTCAGAAAGCTGAATCCCTATGTAACTGCAAGGCTCGGAAGAGCCCACACACTCAGCTCTTAACCCCAGTGTACAGAAAGTGTCAAAACGTGTTTTTCAGCAGAAATAAACATGTTTCTGCAAGTTTGGTCACCCCCATGCAACTTAAGGGGCAGTAACAGCACACTTTTCAAAACGTGTTTTTCAGCCTCAAATGAACGCGTTTTTTCAGACAGCTGAATCCCTATGTAACTGCAAGGCTCAGAAGAGCCCACACACTCAGCTCTTAACCCCAGTGTACAGAAAGTGTCAAAACTTGTTTTTCAGCAGAAATAAACATGTTTCTGCAAGTTTGGTCACCCCCATGCAACTTAAGGGGCAGTAACAGCACACTTTTCAAAACATGTTTTTCAGCCCGAAATAAACGCGTTTTTTCAGACAGCTGAATCCCTATGTAACTGCAAGGCTCAGAAGAGCCAACACACTCAGCTCTTAACCCCAGTGTACAGAAAGTGTCAAAACGTGTTTTTCAGCAGAAATAAACGTTTCTGCAAGTTTGGTCACCCCCATGCAACTTATGAGGCAGTAACAGCACACTTTTCAAAACGTGTTTTTCAGCCCGAAATAAACGCTTTTTTTCAGACAGCTGAATCCCTATGTAACTGCAAGGCTCAGAAGAGCCCACACACTCAGCTCTTAACCCCAGTGTACAGAAAGTGTCAAAACGTGTTTTTCAGCAGAAATAAACATGTTTCTGCAAGTTTGGTCACCCCCATGCAACTTTGGGGCAGTATCAGCACACTTTTCAAAACGTGTTTTTCAGCCCGAAATAAACGCGTATTTTCAGAAAGCTGAATCCCTATGTAACTGCAAGGCTCAGAAGAGCCCACACACTCAGCTCTTAACCCCAGTGTACAGAAAGTGTCAAAACGTGTTTTTCAGCAGAAATAAACATGTTTCTGCAAGTTTGGTCACCCCCATGCAACTTATGGGGCAGTAACAGCACACTTTTCAAAACGTGTTTTTCAGCCCGAAATAAACGCGTTCCTTCAGACAGCTGAATCCCTATGTAACTGCAAGGCTCAGAAGAGCCAACACACTCAGCTCTTAACCCAGTGTACAGAAAGTGTCAAAACGTGTTTTTCAGCAGAAATAAACGTTTCTGCAAGTTTGGTCACCACCATGCAACTTATGGGGCAGTAACAGCACACTTTTCAAATCGTGTTATTCAGCCCAAAATAAACAAGTTTTTTCAGACAGCTGAATCCCTATGTAACTGCAAGGCTCAGAAGAGCCAACACACTCAGCTCTTAACCCCAGTGTACAGAAAGTGTCAAAACTTGTTTTTCAGCAGAAATGAACATGTTTCTGCAAGTTTGGTCACCCCCATGCAACTTAAGGGGCAGTAACAGCACACTTTTCAAAACGTGTTTTTCAGCCCGAAATGAACGCGGTTTTTCAGACAGCTGAATCCCTATGTAACTGCAAGGCTCAGAAGAGCCCACACACTCAGCTCTTAACCCCAGTGTACAGAAAGTGTCAAAACGTGTTTTTCAGCAGAAATAAACATGTTTCTGCAAGTTTGGTCACCCCCATGCAACTTTGGGGCAGTATCAGCACACTTTTCAAAACGTGTTTTTCAGGCCGAAATAAACGCGTTTTTTCAGAAAGCTGAATCCCTATGTAACTGCAAGGCTCGGAAGAGCCCACACACTCAGCTCTTAACCCCAGTGTACAGAAAGTGTCAAAACGTGTTTTTCAGCAGAAATAAACATGTTTCTGCTAGTTTGGTCACCCCCATGAAACTTATGGGGCAGTAACAGCACACTTTTCAAAACGTGTTATTCAGCCCAAAATAAACACTTTTTTTAAGACAGCTGAATCCCTATGTAACTGCAAGGCTCGGAAGAGCCCACACACTCAGCTCTTAACCCCAGTGTACAGAGAGTGTCAAAACGTGTTTTTCAGCAGAAATAAACATGTTTCTGCAAGTTTGGTCACCCCCATGCAACTTAAGGGGCAGTAACAGCACACTTTTCAAAACGTGTTTTTCAGCCCCAAATGAACGCGTTTTTTCAGACAGCTGAATCCCTATGTAACTGCAAGGCTCAGAAGAGCCCACACACTCAGCTCTTAACCCCAGTGTACAGAAAGTGTCAAAACGTGTTTTTCAGCAGAAATGAACATGTTTCTGCAAGTTTGGTCACCCACATGCAACTTATGGGGCAGTAACAGCACACTTTTCAAAACGTGTTTTTCAGCCCGAAATGAACGCGTTTTTTCAGACAGCTGAATCCCTATGTAACTGCAAGGCTCGGAAGAGCCCACACACTCAGCTCTTAACCCAGTGTACAGAAAGTGTCAAAACGTGTTTTCAGCAGAAATAAACATGTTTCTGCAAGTTTGGTCACCCCATGCAACTTAAGGGGCAGTAACAGCACACTTTTCAAAACGTGTTTTTCAGCCCGAAATAAACGCTTTTTTTCAGACAGCTGAATCCCTATGTAACTGCAAGGCTCAGAAGAGCCCACACACTCAGCTCTTAACCCCAGTGTACAGAAAGTGTCAAAACGTGTTTTCAGCAGAAATAAACATGTTTCTGCAAGTTTGGTCACCCCCATGCAACTTTGGGGCAGTATCAGCACACTTTCAAAACGTGTTTTTCAGCCCGAAATAAACGCGTTTTTTCAGAAAGCTGAATCCCTATGTAACTGCAAGGCTCAGAAGAGCCCACACACTCAGCTCTTAACCCCAGTGTACAGAAAGTGTCAAAACGTGTTTTTCAGCAGAAATAAACATGTTTCTGCTAGTTTGGTCACCCCCATGAAACTTATGGGGCAGTAACAGCACACTTTTCAAAACGTGTTTTTCAGCCCGAAATAAACACATTTTTTCAGAAAGCTGAATCCCTATGTAACTGCAAGGCTCAGAAGAGCCAACACACTCAGCTCTTAACCCCAGTGTACAGAAAGTGTCAAAACGTGTTTTTCAGCAGAAATAAACATGTTTCTGCAAGTTTGGTCACCCCCATGCAACTTATGGGGCAGTAACAGCACACTTTTCAAAACGTGTTTTTTCAGCCCGAAATAAACGCGTTCCTTCAGACAGCTGAATCCCTATGTAACTGCAAGGCTCAGAAGAGCCAACACACTCAGCTCTTAACCCCAGTGTACAGAAAGTGTCAAAACGTGTTTTTCAGCAGAAATAAACGTTTCTGCAAGTTTGGTCACCACCATGCAACTTATGGGGCAGTAACAGCACACTTTTCAAATCGTGTTATTCAGCCCAAAATAAACAAGTTTTTTCAGACAGCTGAATCCCTATGTAACTGCAAGGCTCAGAAGAGCCAACACACTCAGCTCTTAACCCCAGTGTACAGAAAGTGTCAAAACTTGTTTTTCAGCAGAAATAAACATGTTTCTGCAAGTTTGGTCACCCCATGCAACTTAAGGGGCAGTAACAGCACACTTTCAAAACGTGTTTTTCAGCCCGAAATGAACGCGGTTTTTCAGACAGCTGAATCCCTATGTAACTGCAAGGCTCAGAAGAGCCCACACACTCAGCTCTTAACCCCAGTGTACAGAAAGTGTCAAAACTTATTTTTCAGCAGAAATAAACATGTTTCTGCAAGTTTGGTCACCCCCATGCAACTTAAGGGGCAGTAACAGCACACTTTTCAAACGTGTTTTTCAGCCCGAAATGAACGCGTTTTTTCAGACAGCTGAATCCCTATGTAACTGCAAGGCTCGGAAGAGCCCACACACTCAGCTCTTAACCCCAGTGTACAGAAAGTGTCAAAACGTGTTTTTCAGCAGAAATAAACATGTTTCTGCAAGTTTGGTCACCCCCATGCAACTTAAGGGGCAGTAACAGCACACTTTTCAAAACGTGTTTTTCAGCCCGAAATAAACGCGTTTTTTCAGACAGCTGAATCCCTATGTAACTGCAATGCTCAGAAGAGCCAACACACTCAGCTCTTAACCCCAGTGTATAGAAAGTGTCAAAACGTGTTTTTCAGCAGAAATAAACGTTTCTGCAAGTTTGGTCACCCCATGCAACTTATGAGGCAGTAACAGCACACTTTCAAAACGTGTTTTTCAGCCCGAATAAACGCTTTTTTTCAGACAGCTGAATCCCTATTTAACTGCAAGGCTCAGAAGAGCCCACACACTCAGCTCTTAACCCCAGTGTACAGAAAGTGTCAAAACGTGTTTTTCAGCAGAAATAAACATGTTTCTGCAAGTTTGGTCACCCACATGCAACTTATGGGGCAGTAACAGCACACTTTTCAAAACGTGTTTTTCAGCCCGAAATGAACGCGTTTTTTTCAGACACTGAATCCCTATGTAACTGAAAGGCTCGGAAGAGCCCACACACTCAGCTCTTAACCCCAGTGTACAGAAAGTGTCAAAACGTGTTTTTCAGTAGAAATAAACATGTTTCTGCTAGTTTGGTCACCCCATGAAACTTTTGGGGCAGTAACAGCACACTTTTCAAACGTGTTTTCAGCCCGAAATAAACACATTTTTTCAGAAAGCTGAATCCCTATGTAACTGCAAGGCTCAGAAGAGCCAACACACTCAGCTCTTAACCCCAGTGTACAGAAAGTGTCAAAACGTGTTTTTCAGCAGAAATAAACATGTTTCTGCAAGTTTGGTCACCCCATGCAACTTATGGGGCAGTAACAGCACACTTTTCAAAACGTGTTATTCAGCCCGAAATAAACACTTTTTTTTAAGACAGCTGAATCCCTATGTAACTGCAAGACTCGGAAGAGCCCACACACTCAGCTCTTAACCCCAGTGTACAGAAAGTGTCAAAACGTGTTTTTCAGCAGAAATAAACGTTTCTGCAAGTTTGGTCACCCCCATGCAACTTATGAGGCAGTAACAGCACACTTTTCAAAACGTGTTTTTCAGCCCGAAATAAACGCTTTTTTTCAGACAGCTGAATCCCTATTTAACTGCAAGGCTCAGAAGAGCCCACACACTCAGCTCTTAACCCCAGTGTACAGAAAGTGTCAAAACTTGTTTTTCAGCAGAAATAAACATGTTTCTGCAAGTTTGGTCACCCCCATGCAACTTAAGGGGCAGTAACAGCACACTTTTCAAAACATGTTTTTCAGCCCGAAATAAACGCGTTTTTTCAGACAGCTGAATCCCTATGTAACTGCAAGGCTCAGAAGAGCCAACACACTCAGCTCTTAACCCCAGTGTACAGAAAGTGTCAAAACGTGTTTTTCAGCAGAAATAAACGTTTCTGCAAGTTTGGTCACCCCCATGCAACTTATGAGGCAGTAACAGCACACTTTTCAAAACGTGTTTTTCAGCCCGAAATAAACGCTTTTTTTCAGACAGCTGAATCCCTATGTAACTGCAAGGCTCAGAAGAGCCCACACACTCAGCTCTTAACCCCAGTGTACAGAAAGTGTCAAAACGTGTTTTTCAGCAGAAATAAACATGTTTCTGCAAGTTTGGTCACCCCCATGCAACTTTGGGGCAGTATCAGCACACTTTTCAAACGTGTTTTTCAGCCCGAAATAAACGCGTATTTTCAGAAAGCTGAATCCCTATGTAACTGCAAGGCTCAGAAGAGCCCACACACTCAGCTCTTAACCCCAGTGTACAGAAAGTGTCAAAACGTGTTTTTCAGCAGAAATAAACATGTTTCTGCAAGTTTGGTCACCCCCATGCAACTTTGGGGGCAGTATCAGCACACTTTTCAAAACGTGTTTTTCAGCCCGAAATAAACGCGTTTTTTCAGAAAGCTGAATCCCTATGTAACTGCAAGGCTCAGAAGAGCCACACACTCAGCTCTTAACCCCAGTGTACAGAAAGTGTCAAAACGTGTTTTTCAGCAGAAATAAACATGTTTCTGCTAGTTTGGTCACCCCCATGAAACTTATGGGGCAGTAACAGCACACTTTTCAAAACGTGTTTTTCAGCCCGAAATAAACACATTTTTTCAGAAAGCTGAATCCCTATGTAACTGCAAGGCTCAGAAGAGCCAACACACTCAGCTCTTAACCCCAGTGTACAGAAAGTGTCAAAACGTGTTTTCAGCAGAAATAAACATGTTTCTGCAAGTTTGGTCACCCCCATGCAACTTTGGGGCAGTATCAGCACACTTTTCAAAACGTGTTTTTCAGGCCGAAATAAACGCGTTTTTTCAGAAAGCTGAATCCCTATGTAACTGCAAGGCTCGGAAGAGCCCACACACTCAGCTCTTAACCCCAGTGTACAGAAAGTGTCAAAACGTGTTTTTCAGCAGAAATAAACATGTTTCTGCAAGTTTGGTCACCCCCATGCAACTTAAGGGGCAGTAACAGCACACTTTTCAAAACGTGTTTTTCAGCCTCAAATGAACGCGTTTTTTCAGACAGCTGAATCCCTATGTAACTGCAAGGCTCAGAAGAGCCCACACACTCAGCTCTTAACCCCAGTGTACAGAAAGTGTCAAAACTTGTTTTTCAGCAGAAATAAACATGTTTCTGCAAGTTTGGTCACCCCCATGCAACTTAAGGGGCAGTAACAGCACACTTTCAAAACATGTTTTTCAGCCCGAAATAAACGCGTTTTTTCAGACAGCTGAATCCCTATGTAACTGCAAGGCTCAGAAGAGCCAACACACTCAGCTCTTAACCCCAGTGTACAGAAAGTGTCAAAACGTGTTTTTTCAGCAGAAATAAACGTTTCTGCAAGTTTGGTCACCCCCATGCAACTTATGAGGCAGTAACAGCACACTTTTCAAAACGTGTTTTTCAGCCCGAAATAAACGCTTTTTTTTCAGACAGCTGAATCCCTATGTAACTGCAAGGCTCAGAAGAGCCACACACTCAGCTCTTAACCCCAGTGTACAGAAAGTGTCAAAACGTGTTTTCAGCAGAAATAAACATGTTTCTGCAAGTTTGGTCACCCCCATGCAACTTTGGGGCAGTATCAGCACACTTTTCAAAAACGTGTTTTTCAGCCCGAAATAAACGCGTATTTTCAGAAAGCTGAATCCCTATGTAACTGCAAGGCTCAGAAGAGCCACACACTCAGCTCTTAACCCCAGTGTACAGAAAGTGTCAAAACGTGTTTTTCAGCAGAAATAAACATGTTTCTGCAAGTTTGGTCACCCCCATGCAACTTTGGGCAGTATCAGCACACTTTTCAAAACGTGTTTTTCAGCCCGAAATAAACGCGTTTTTTCAGAAAAGCTGAATCCCTATGTAACTGCAAGGCTCAGAAGAGCCCACACACTCAGCTCTTAACCCAGTGTACAGAAAGTGTCAAAACGTGTTTTTCAGCAGAAATAAACATGTTTCTGCTAGTTTGGTCACCCCCATGAAACTTATGGGGCAGTAACAGCACACTTTTCAAAACGTGTTTTTCAGCCCGAAATAAACACATTTTTTCAGAAAGCTGAATCCCTATGTAACTGCAAGGCTCAGAAGAGCCAACACACTCAGCTCTTAACCCCAGTGTACAGAAAGTGTCAAAACGTGTTTTTCAGCAGAAATAAACATGTTTCTGCAAGTTTGGTCACCCCCATGCAACTTTGGGGCAGTATCACTTTGGGGCAGTATCAGCACACTTTTCAAAACGTGTTTTTCAGGCCGAAATAAACGCGTTTTTTCAGAAAGCTGAATCCCTATGTAACTGCAAGGCTCGGAAGAGCCCACACACTCAGCTCTTAACCCCAGTGTACAGAAAGTGTCAAAACGTGTTTTTCAGCAGAAATAAACATGTTTCTGCAAGTTTGGTCACCCCCATGCAACTTAAGGGGCAGTAACAGCACACTTTTCAAAACGTGTTTTTCAGCCTCAAATGAACGCGTTTTTTCAGACAGCTGAATCCCTATGTAACTGCAAGGCTCAGAAGAGCCCACACACTCAGCTCTTAACCCCAGTGTACAGAAAGTGTCAAAACTTGTTTTTCAGCAGAAATAAACATGTTTCTGCAAGTTTGGTCACCCCCATGCAACTTAAGGGGCAGTAACAGCACACTTTTCAAAACATGTTTTTCAGCCCGAAATAAACGCGTTTTTTCAGACAGCTGAATCCCTATGTAACTGCAAGGCTCAGAAGAGCCAACACACTCAGCTCTTAACCCCAGTGTACAGAAAGTGTCAAAACGTGTTTTTCAGCAGAAATAAACGTTTCTGCAAGTTTGGTCACCCCCATGCAACTTATGAGGCAGTAACAGCACACTTTTCAAAACGTGTTTTTCAGCCCGAAATAAACGCTTTTTTTCAGACAGCTGAATCCCTATGTAACTGCAAGGCTCAGAAGAGCCCACACACTCAGCTCTTAACCCCAGTGTACAGAAAGTGTCAAAACGTGTTTTTCAGCAGAAATAAACATGTTTCTGCAAGTTTGGTCACCCCCATGCAACTTTGGGGCAGTATCAGCACACTTTTCAAAACGTGTTTTTCAGCCCGAAATAAACGCGTATTTTCAGAAAGCTGAATCCCTATGTAACTGCAAGGCTCAGAAGAGCCCACACACTCAGCTCTTAACCCCAGTGTACAGAAAGTGTCAAAACGTGTTTTTCAGCAGAAATAAACATGTTTCTGCAAGTTTGGTCACCCCCATGCAACTTATGGGGCAGTAACAGCACACTTTTCAAAACGTGTTTTTCAGCCCGAAATAAACGCGTTCCTTCAGACAGCTGAATCCCTATGTAACTGCAAGGCTCAGAAGAGCCAACACACTCAGCTCTTAACCCCAGTGTACAGAAAGTGTCAAAACGTGTTTTTCAGCAGAAATAAACGTTTCTGCAAGTTTGGTCACCACCATGCAACTTATGGGGCAGTAACAGCACACTTTTCAAATCGTGTTATTCAGCCCAAAATAAACAAGTTTTTTCAGACAGCTGAATCCCTATGTAACTGCAAGGCTCAGAAGAGCCAACACACTCAGCTCTTAACCCCAGTGTACAGAAAGTGTCAAAACGTGTTTTTCAGCAGAAATAAACATGTTTCTGCAAGTTTGGTCACCCCCATGCAACTTTGGGGCAGTATCAGCACACTTTTCAAAACGTGTTTTTCAGGCCGAAATAAACGCGTTTTTTCAGAAAGCTGAATCCCTATGTAACTGCAAGGCTCGGAAGAGCCCACACACTCAGCTCTTAACCCCAGTGTACAGAAAGTGTCAAAACGTGTTTTTCAGCAGAAATAAACATGTTTCTGCAAGTTTGGTCACCCCCATGCAACTTAAGGGGCAGTAACAGCACACTTTTCAAAACGTGTTTTTCAGCCCCAAATGAACGCGTTTTTTCAGACAGCTGAATCCCTATGTAACTGCAAGGCTCAGAAGAGCCCACACACTCAGCTCTTAACCCCAGTGTACAGAAAGTGTCAAAACTTGTTTTTCAGCAGAAATAAACATGTTTCTGCAAGTTTGGTCACCCCCATGCAACTTTGGGGCAGTATCAGCACACTTTTCAAAACGTGTTTTTCAGCCCGAAATAAACGCGTATTTTCAGAAAGCTGAATCCCTATGTAACTGCAAGGCTCAGAAGAGCCCACACACTCAGCTCTTAACCCCAGTGTACAGAAAGTGTCAAAACGTGTTTTTCAGCAGAAATAAACATGTTTCTGCTAGTTTGGTCACCCCCATGAAACTTATGGGGCAGTAACAGCACACTTTTCAAAACGTGTTATTCAGCCCAAAATAAACACTTTTTTTAAGACAGCTGAATCCCTATGTAACTGCAAGGCTCGGAAGAGCCCACACACTCAGCTCTTAACCCCAGTGTACAGAGAGTGTCAAAACGTGTTTTTCAGCAGAAATAAACATGTTTCTGCTAGTTTGGTCACCCACATGCAACTTATGGGGCAGTAACAGCACACTTTTCAAAACGTGTTTTTCAGCCCGAAATGAACGCGTTTTTTCAGACAGCTGAATCCCTATGTAACTGCAAGGCTCGGAAGAGCCCACACACTCAGCTCTTAACCCCAGTGTACAGAAAGTGTCAAAACGTGTTTTTCAGCAGAAATAAACATGTTTCTGCAAGTTTGGTCACCCCCATGCAACTTAAGGGGCAGTAACAGCACACTTTTCAAAACGTGTTTTTCAGCCCGAAATAAACGCTTTTTTTCAGACAGCTGAATCCCTATGTAACTGCAAGGCTCAGAAGAGCCCACACACTCAGCTCTTAACCCCAGTGTACAGAAAGTGTCAAAACGTGTTTTTCAGCAGAAATAAACATGTTTCTGCAAGTTTGGTCACCCCCATGCAACTTTGGGGCAGTATCAGCACACTTTTCAAAACGTGTTTTTCAGCCCGAAATAAACGCGTTTTTTCAGAAAGCTGAATCCCTATGTAACTGCAAGGCTCAGAAGAGCCCACACACTCAGCTCTTAACCCCAGTGTACAGAAAGTGTCAAAACGTGTTTTTCAGCAGAAATAAACATGTTTCTGCTAGTTTGGTCACCCCCATGAAACTTATGGGGCAGTAACAGCACACTTTTCAAAACGTGTTTTTCAGCCCGAAATAAACACATTTTTTCAGAAAGCTGAATCCCTATGTAACTGCAAGGCTCAGAAGAGCCAACACACTCAGCTCTTAACCCCAGTGTACAGAAAGTGTCAAAACGTGTTTTTCAGCAGAAATAAACGTTTCTGCAAGTTTGGTCACCACCATGCAACTTATGGGGCAGTAACAGCACACTTTTCAAATCGTGTTATTCAGCCCAAAATAAACAAGTTTTTTCAGACAGCTGAATCCCTATGTAACTGCAAGGCTCAGAAGAGCCAACACACTCAGCTCTTAACCCCAGTGTACAGAAAGTGTCAAAACTTGTTTTTCAGCAGAAATAAACATGTTTCTGCAAGTTTGGTCACCCCCATGCAACTTAAGGGGCAGTAACAGCACACTTTTCAAAACGTGTTTTTCAGCCCGAAATGAACGCGGTTTTTCAGACAGCTGAATCCCTATGTAACTGCAAGGCTCAGAAGAGCCCACACACTCAGCTCTTAACCCCAGTGTACAGAAAGTGTCAAAACTTATTTTTCAGCAGAAATAAACATGTTTCTGCAAGTTTGGTCACCCCCATGCAACTTAAGGGGCAGTAACAGCACACTTTTCAAAACGTGTTTTTCAGCCCGAAATGAACGCGTTTTTTCAGACAGCTGAATCCCTATGTAACTGCAAGGCTCGGAAGAGCCCACACACTCAGCTCTTAACCCCAGTGTACAGAAAGTGTCAAAACGTGTTTTTCAGCAGAAATAAACATGTTTCTGCAAGTTTGGTCACCCCCATGCAACTTAAGGGGCAGTAACAGCACACTTTTCAAAACGTGTTTTTCAGCCCGAAATAAACGCGTTTTTTCAGACAGCTGAATCCCTATGTAACTGCAATGCTCAGAAGAGCCAACACACTCAGCTCTTAACCCCAGTGTATAGAAAGTGTCAAAACGTGTTTTTCAGCAGAAATAAACGTTTCTGCAAGTTTGGTCACCCCCATGCAACTTATGAGGCAGTAACAGCACACTTTTCAAAACGTGTTTTTCAGCCCGAAATAAACGCTTTTTTTCAGACAGCTGAATCCCTATTTAACTGCAAGGCTCAGAAGAGCCCACACACTCAGCTCTTAACCCCAGTGTACAGAAAGTGTCAAAACGTGTTTTTCAGCAGAAATAAACATGTTTCTGCAAGTTTGGTCACCCACATGCAACTTATGGGGCAGTAACAGCACACTTTTCAAAACGTGTTTTTCAGCCCGAAATGAACGCGTTTTTCAGACACTGAATCCCTATGTAACTGAAAGGCTCGGAAGAGCCCACACACTCAGCTCTTAACCCCAGTGTACAGAAAGTGTCAAAACGTGTTTTTCAGTAGAAATAAACATGTTTCTGCTAGTTTGGTCACCCCCATGAAACTTTTGGGGCAGTAACAGCACACTTTTCAAAACGTGTTTTTCAGCCCGAAATAAACACATTTTTTCAGAAAGCTGAATCCCTATGTAACTGCAAGGCTCAGAAGAGCCAACACACTCAGCTCTTAACCCCAGTGTACAGAAAGTGTCAAAACGTGTTTTTCAGCAGAAATAAACATGTTTCTGCAAGTTTGGTCACCCCCATGCAACTTATGGGGCAGTAACAGCACACTTTTCAAAACGTGTTATTCAGCCCGAAATAAACACTTTTTTTAAGACAGCTGAATCCCTATGTAACTGCAAGACTCGGAAGAGCCCACACACTCAGCTCTTAACCCCAGTGTACAGAAAGTGTCAAAACGTGTTTTTCAGCAGAAATAAACGTTTCTGCAAGTTTGGTCACCCCCATGCAACTTATGAGGCAGTAACAGCACACTTTTCAAAACGTGTTTTTCAGCCCGAAATGAACGCGTTTTTTCAGACACTGAATCCCTATGTAACTGAAAGGCTCGGAAGAGCCAACACACTCAGCTCTTAACCCCAGTGTACAGAGAGTGTCAAAACGTGTTTTTCAGTAGAAATAAACATGTTTCTGCTAGTTTGGTCACCCCCATGAAACTTATGGGGCAGTAACAGCACACTTTTCAAAACGTGTTTTTCAGCCCGAAATAAACACATTTTTTCAGAAAGCTGAATCCCTATGTAACTGCAAGGCTCAGAAGAGCCAACACACTCAGCTCTTAACCCCAGTGTACAGAAAGTGTCAAAACGTGTTTTTCAGCAGAAATAAACATGTTTCTGCAAGTTTGGTCACCCCCATGCAACTTATGGGGCAGTAACAGCACACTTTTCAAAACGTGTTATTCAGCCCAAAATAAACACTTTTTTTAAGACAGCTGAATACCTATGTAACTGCAAGACTCGGAAGAGCCCACACATTCAGCTCTTAACCCCAGTGTACAGAAAGTGTCAAAACGTGTTTTTCAGCAGAAATAAACATGTTTCTGCAAGTTTGGTCACCCCCAGGCAACTTAAGGGGCAGTAACAGCACACTTTTCAAAACGTGTTTTTCAGTCCGAAATAAACACATTTTTTCAGAAAGCTGAATCCCTATGTAACTGCAAGGCTCAGAAGAGCCAACACACTCAGCTCTTAACCCCAGTGTACAGAAAGTGTCAAAACGTGTTTTTCAGCAGAAATAAACGTTTCTGCAAGTTTGGTCACCCCCATGCAACTTAAGGGGCAGTAACAGCACACCTTTCAAATCGTGTTATTCAGCCCCAAATGAACGCGGTTTTTCAGACAGCTGAATCCCTATGTAACTGCAAGGCTCAGAAGAGCCCACACACTCAGCTCTTAACCCCAGTGTACAGAAAGTGTCAAAACGTGTTTTTCAGCAGAAATAAACATGTTTCTGCTAGTTTGGTCACCCCCATGAAACTTATGGGGCAGTAACAGCACACTTTTCAAAACGTGTTATTCAGCCCAAAATAAACACTTTTTTTAAGACAGCTGAATCCCTATGTAACTGCAAGGCTCGGAAGAGCCCACACACTCAGCTCTTAACCCCAGTGTACAGAAAGTGTCAAAACGTGTTTTTCAGCAGAAATAAACATGTTTCTGCTAGTTTGGTCACCCCCATGAAACTTATGGGGCAGTAACAGCACACTTTTCAAAACGTGTTTTTCAGCCCGAAATAAACACATTTTTTCAGAAAGCTGAATCCCTATGTAACTGCAAGGCTCAGAAGAGCCAACACACTCAGCTCTTAACCCCAGTGTACAGAAAGTGTCAAAACGTGTTTTTCAGCAGAAATAAACATGTTTCTGCAAGTTTGGTCACCCCCATGCAACTTATGGGGCAGTAACAGCACACTTTTCAAAACGTGTTTTTCAGCCCGAAATAAACGCGTTCCTTCAGACAGCTGAATCCCTATGTAACTGCAAGGCTCGGAAGAGCCAACACACTCAGCTCTTAACCCCAGTGTACAGAGAGTGTCAAAACGTGTTTTTCAGTAGAAATAAACATGTTTCTGCTAGTTTGGTCACCCCCATGAAACTTATGGGGCAGTAACAGCACACTTTTCAAAACGTGTTTTTCAGCCCGAAATAAACACATTTTTTCAGAAAGCTGAATCCCTATGTAACTGCAAGGCTCAGAAGAGCCAACACACTCAGCTCTTAACCCCAGTGTACAGAAAGTGTCAAAACGTGTTTTTCAGCAGAAATAAACATGTTTCTGCAAGTTTGGTCACCCCCATGCAACTTATGGGGCAGTAACAGCACACTTTTCAAAACGTGTTATTCAGCCCAAAATAAACACTTTTTTTAAGACAGCTGAATCCCTATGTAACTGCAAGACTCGGAAGAGCCCACACATTCAGCTCTTAACCCCAGTGTACAGAAAGTGTCAAAACGTGTTTTTCAGCAGAAATAAACATGTTTCTGCAAGTTTGGTCACCCCCAGGCAACTTAAGGGGCAGTAACAGCACACTTTTCAAAACGTGTTTTTCAGTCCGAAATAAACACATTTTTTCAGAAAGCTGAATCCCTATGTAACTGCAAGGCTCAGAAGAGCCAACACACTCAGCTCTTAACCCCAGTGTACAGAAAGTGTCAAAACGTGTTTTTCAGCAGAAATAAACGTTTCTGCAAGTTTGGTCACCCCCATGCAACTTAAGGGGCAGTAACAGCACACCTTTCAAATCGTGTTATTCAGCCCCAAATGAACGCGGTTTTTCAGACAGCTGAATCCCTATGTA
Organism: Lepisosteus oculatus; assembly: GCF_040954835.1. NCBI lineage: Eukaryota > Metazoa > Chordata > Actinopteri > Semionotiformes > Lepisosteidae > Lepisosteus > Lepisosteus oculatus. Next base: position 68,114 of record NW_027167758.1, on the reverse strand, counting down.
ACTGCAAGGCTCAGAAGAGCCCACACACTCAGCTCTTAACCCCAGTGTACAGAAAGTGTCAAAACGTGTTTTTCAGCAGAAATAAACATGTTTCTGCTAGTTTGGTCACCCCCATGAAACTTATGGGGCAGTAACAGCACACTTTTCAAAACGTGTTATTCAGCCCAAAATAAACACTTTTTTTAAGACAGCTGAATCCCTATGTAACTGCAAGGCTCGGAAGAGCCCACACACTCAGCTCTTAACCCCAGTGTACAGAAAGTGTCAAAACGTGTTTTTCAGCAGAAATAAACATGTTTCTGCTAGTTTGGTCACCCCCATGAAACTTATGGGGCAGTAACAGCACACTTTTCAAAACGTGTTTTTCAGCCCGAAATAAACACATTTTTTCAGAAAGCTGAATCCCTATGTAACTGCAAGGCTCAGAAGAGCCAACACACTCAGCTCTTAACCCCAGTGTACAGAAAGTGTCAAAACGTGTTTTTCAGCAGAAATAAACATGTTTCTGCAAGTTTGGTCACCCCCATGCAACTTATGGGGCAGTAACAGCACACTTTTCAAAACGTGTTTTTCAGCCCGAAATAAACGCGTTCCTTCAGACAGCTGAATCCCTATGTAACTGCAAGGCTCGGAAGAGCCAACACACTCAGCTCTTAACCCCAGTGTACAGAGAGTGTCAAAACGTGTTTTTCAGTAGAAATAAACATGTTTCTGCTAGTTTGGTCACCCCCATGAAACTTATGGGGCAGTAACAGCACACTTTTCAAAACGTGTTTTTCAGCCCGAAATAAACACATTTTTTCAGAAAGCTGAATCCCTATGTAACTGCAAGGCTCAGAAGAGCCAACACACTCAGCTCTTAACCCCAGTGTACAGAAAGTGTCAAAACGTGTTTTTCAGCAGAAATAAACATGTTTCTGCAAGTTTGGTCACCCCCATGCAACTTATGGGGCAGTAACAGCACACTTTTCAAAACGTGTTATTCAGCCCAAAATAAACACTTTTTTTAAGACAGCTGAATCCCTATGTAACTGCAAGACTCGGAAGAGCCCACACATTCAGCTCTTAACCCCAGTGTACAGAAAGTGTCAAAACGTGTTTTTCAGCAGAAATAAACATGTTTCTGCAAGTTTGGTCACCCCCAGGCAACTTAAGGGGCAGTAACAGCACACTTTTCAAAACGTGTTTTTCAGTCCGAAATAAACACATTTTTTCAGAAAGCTGAATCCCTATGTAACTCTAAGGCTCAGAAGAGCCAACACACTCAGCTCTTAACCCCAGTGTACAGAAAGTGTCAAAACGTGTTTTTCAGCAGAAATAAACGTTTCTGCAAGTTTGGTCACCACCATGCAACTTATGGGGCAGTAACAGCACACCTTTCAAATCGTGTTATTCAGCCCAAAATAAACACGTTTTTTCAGACAGCTGAATCCCTATGTAACTGCAAGGCTCAGAAGAGCCAACACACTCAGCTCTTAACCCCAGTGTACAGAAAGTGTCAAAACTTGTTTTTCAGCAGAAATAAACATGTTTCCGCAAGTTTGGTCACCCCCATGCAACTTATGGGGCAGTAAAAGCACACTTTTCAAAACGTGTTTTTCAGCCCGAAATAAACGCGTTTTTTCAGAAAGCTGAATCCCTATGTAACTGCAAGGCTCAGAAGAGCCCACACTCTCAGCTCTTAACCCCAGTGTACAGAAAGTGTCAAAACGTGTTTTTCAGCAGAAATAAACATGTTTCTGCAAGTTTGGTCACCCCCATGCAACTTATGGGGCAGTAACAGCACACTTTTCAAAACGTGTTATTCAGCCCAAAATAAACACTTTTTTTAAGACAGCTGAATCCCTATGTAACTGCAAGACTCGGAAGAGCCCACACATTCAGCTCTTAACCCCAGTGTACAGAAAGTGTCAAAATGTGTTTTTCAGCAGAAATAAACATGTTTCTGCAAGTTTGGTCACCCCCAGGCAACTTAAGGGGCAGTAACAGCACACTTTTCAAAACGTGTTTTTCAGTCCGAAATAAACACATTTTTTCAGAAAGCTGAATCCCTATGTAACTGTAAGGCTCAGAAGAGCCAACACACTCAGCTCTTAACCCCAGTGTACAGAAAGTGTCAAAACTTGTTTTTCAGCAGAAATGAACATGTTTCTGCAAGTTTGGTCACCCCCATGCAACTTAAGGGCAGTAACAGCACACTTTTCAAAACGTGTTTTTCAGCCCGAAATGAACGCGGTTTTTCAGACAGCTGAATCCCTATGTAACTGCAAGGCTCAGAAGAGCCCACACACTCAGCTCTTAACCCCAGTGTACAGAAAGTGTCAAAACGTGTTTTTCAGCAGAAATAAACATGTTTCTGCAAGTTTGGTCACCCCCATGCAACTTTGGGGCAGTATCAGCACACTTTTCAAAACGTGTTTTTCAGGCTGAAATAAACGCGTTTTTTCAGAAAGCTGAATCCCTATGTAACTGCAAGGCTCGGAAGAGCCCACACACTCAGCTCTTAACCCCAGTGTACAGAAAGTGTCAAAACGTGTTTTTCAGCAGAAATAAACATGTTTCTGCAAGTTTGGTCACCCCCATGCAACTTAAGGGGCAGTAACAGCACACTTTTCAAAACGTGTTTTTCAGCCCCAAATGAACGCGTTTTTTCAGACAGCTGAATCCCTATGTAACTGCAAGGCTCAGAAGAGCCCACACACTCAGCCCTTAACCCCAGTGTACAGAAAGTGTCAAAACTTGTTTTTCAGCAGAAATAAACATGTTTCTGCAAGTTTGGTCACCCCCATGCAACTTAAGGGGCAGTAACAGCACACTTTTCAAAACATGTTTTTCAGCCCGAAATAAACGCGTTTTTTCAGACAGCTGAATCCCTATGTAACTGCAAGGCTCAGAAGAGCCAACACACTCAGCTCTTAACCCCAGTGTACAGAAAGTGTCAAAACGTGTTTTTCAGCAGAAATAAACATGTTTCTGCTAGTTTGGTCACCCCCATGAAACTTATGGGGCAGTAACAGCACACTTTTCAAAACGTGTTATTCAGCCCAAAATAAACACTTTTTTTAAGACAGCTGAATCCCTATGTAACTGCAAGGCTCGGAAGAGCCCACACACTCAGCTCTTAACCCCAGTGTACAGAGAGTGTCAAAACGTGTTTTTCAGCAGAAATAAACATGTTTCTGCAAGTTTGGTCACCCCCATGCAACTTAAGGGGCAGTAACAGCACACTTTTCAAAACGTGTTTTTCAGCCCCAAATGAACGCGTTTTTTCAGACAGCTGAATCCCTATGTAACTGCAAGGCTCAGAAGAGCCCACACACTCAGCTCTTAACCCCAGTGTACAGAAAGTGTCAAAACGTGTTTTTCAGCAGAAATAAACATGTTTCTGCAAGTTTGGTCACCCACATGCAACTTATGGGGCAGTAACAGCACACTTTTCAAAACGTGTTTTTCAGCCCGAAATGAACGCGTTTTTTCAGACAGCTGAATCCCTATGTAACTGCAAGGCTCGGAAGAGCCCACACACTCAGCTCTTAACCCCAGTGTACAGAAAGTGTCAAAACGTGTTTTTCAGCAGAAATAAACATGTTTCTGCAAGTTTGGTCACCCCCATGCAACTTAAGGGGCAGTAACAGCACACTTTTCAAAACGTGTTTTTCAGCCCGAAATAAACGCTTTTTTTCAGACAGCTGAATCCCTATGTAACTGCAAGGCTCAGAAGAGCCCACACACTCAGCTCTTAACCCCAGTGTACAGAAAGTGTCAAAACGTGTTTTTCAGCAGAAATAAACATGTTTCTGCAAGTTTGGTCACCCCCATGCAACTTTGGGGCAGTATCAGCACACTTTTCAAAACGTGTTTTTCAGCCCGAAATAAACGCGTTTTTTCAGAAAGCTGAATCCCTATGTAACTGCAAGGCTCAGAAGAGCCAACACACTCAGCTCTTAACCCCAGTGTACAGAAAGTGTCAAAACGTGTTTTTCAGCAGAAATAAACATGTTTCTGCAAGTTTGGTCACCCCCATGCAACTTATGGGGCAGTAACAGCACACTTTTCAAAACGTGTTTTTCAGCCCGAAATAAACGCGTTCCTTCAGACAGCTGAATCCCTATGTAACTGCAAGGCTCAGAAGAGCCAACACACTCAGCTCTTAACCCCAGTGTACAGAAAGTGTCAAAACGTGTTTTTCAGCAGAAATAAACGTTTCTGCAAGTTTGGTCACCACCATGCAACTTATGGGGCAGTAACAGCACACTTTTCAAATCGTGTTATTCAGCCCAAAATAAACAAGTTTTTTCAGACAGCTGAATCCCTATGTAACTGCAAGGCTCAGAAGAGCCAACACACTCAGCTCTTAACCCCAGTGTACAGAAAGTGTCAAAACTTGTTTTTCAGCAGAAATAAACATGTTTCTGCAAGTTTGGTCACCCCCAGGCAACTTAAGGGGCAGTAACAGCACACTTTTCAAAACGTGTTTTTCAGTCCGAAATAAACACATTTTTTCAGAAAGCTGAATCCCTATGTAACTGCAAGGCTCAGAAGAGCCAACACACTCAGCTCTTAACCCCAGTGTACAGAAAGTGTCAAAACGTGTTTTTCAGCAGAAATAAACGTTTCTGCAAGTTTGGTCACCCCCATGCAACTTAAGGGGCAGTAACAGCACACCTTTCAAATCGTGTTATTCAGCCCCAAATGAACGCGGTTTTTCAGACAGCTGAATCCCTATGTAACTGCAAGGCTCAGAAGAGCCCACACACTCAGCTCTTAACCCCAGTGTACAGAAAGTGTCAAAACGTGTTTTTCAGCAGAAATAAACATGTTTCTGCTAGTTTGGTCACCCCCATGAAACTTATGGGGCAGTAACAGCACACTTTTCAAAACGTGTTATTCAGCCCAAAATAAACACTTTTTTTAAGACAGCTGAATCCCTATGTAACTGCAAGGCTCGGAAGAGCCCACACACTCAGCTCTTAACCCCAGTGTACAGAAAGTGTCAAAACGTGTTTTTCAGCAGAAATAAACATGTTTCTGCTAGTTTGGTCACCCCCATGAAACTTATGGGGCAGTAACAGCACACTTTTCAAAACGTGTTTTTCAGCCCGAAATAAACACATTTTTTCAGAAAGCTGAATCCCTATGTAACTGCAAGGCTCAGAAGAGCCAACACACTCAGCTCTTAACCCCAGTGTACAGAAAGTGTCAAAACGTGTTTTTCAGCAGAAATAAACATGTTTCTGCAAGTTTGGTCACCCCCATGCAACTTATGGGGCAGTAACAGCACACTTTTCAAAACGTGTTTTTCAGCCCGAAATAAACGCGTTCCTTCAGACAGCTGAATCCCTATGTAACTGCAAGGCTCGGAAGAGCCAACACACTCAGCTCTTAACCCCAGTGTACAGAGAGTGTCAAAACGTGTTTTTCAGTAGAAATAAACATGTTTCTGCTAGTTTGGTCACCCCCATGAAACTTATGGGGCAGTAACAGCACACTTTTCAAAACGTGTTTTTCAGCCCGAAATAAACACATTTTTTCAGAAAGCTGAATCCCTATGTAACTGCAAGGCTCAGAAGAGCCAACACACTCAGCTCTTAACCCCAGTGTACAGAAAGTGTCAAAACGTGTTTTTCAGCAGAAATAAACATGTTTCTGCAAGTTTGGTCACCCCATGCAACTTATGGGGCAGTAACAGCACACTTTTCAAAACGTGTTATTCAGCCCAAAATAAACACTTTTTTTAAGACAGCTGAATCCCTATGTAACTGCAAGACTCGGAAGAGCCCACACATTCAGCTCTTAACCCCAGTGTACAGAAAGTGTCAAAACGTGTTTTTCAGCAGAAATAAACATGTTTCTGCAAGTTTGGTCACCCCCAGGCAACTTAAGGGGCAGTAACAGCACACTTTTCAAAACGTGTTTTTCAGTCCGAAATAAACACATTTTTTCAGAAAGCTGAATCCCTATGTAACTGCAAGGCTCAGAAGAGCCAACACACTCAGCTCTTAACCCCAGTGTACAGAAAGTGTCAAAACGTGTTTTTCAGCAGAAATAAACGTTTCTGCAAGTTTGGTCACCCCCATGCAACTTAAGGGGCAGTAACAGCACACCTTTCAAATCGTGTTATTCAGCCCCAAATGAACGCGGTTTTTCAGACAGCTGAATCCCTATGTAACTGCAAGGCTCAGAAGAGCCCACACACTCAGCTCTTAACCCCAGTGTACAGAAAGTGTCAAAACGTGTTTTTCAGCAGAAATAAACATGTTTCTGCTAGTTTGGTCACCCCCATGAAACTTATGGGGCAGTAACAGCACACTTTTCAAAACGTGTTATTCAGCCCAAAATAAACACTTTTTTTAAGACAGCTGAATCCCTATGTAACTGCAAGGCTCGGAAGAGCCCACACACTCAGCTCTTAACCCCAGTGTACAGAAAGTGTCAAAACGTGTTTTTCAGCAGAAATAAACATGTTTCTGCTAGTTTGGTCACCCCCATGAAACTTATGGGGCAGTAACAGCACACTTTTCAAAACGTGTTTTTCAGCCCGAAATAAACACATTTTTTCAGAAAGCTGAATCCCTATGTAACTGCAAGGCTCAGAAGAGCCAACACACTCAGCTCTTAACCCCAGTGTACAGAAAGTGTCAAAACGTGTTTTTCAGCAGAAATAAACATGTTTCTGCAAGTTTGGTCACCCCCATGCAACTTATGGGGCAGTAACAGCACACTTTTCAAAACGTGTTTTTCAGCCCGAAATAAACGCGTTCCTTCAGACAGCTGAATCCCTATGTAACTGCAAGGCTCGGAAGAGCCAACACACTCAGCTCTTAACCCCAGTGTACAGAGAGTGTCAAAACGTGTTTTTCAGTAGAAATAAACATGTTTCTGCTAGTTTGGTCACCCCCATGAAACTTATGGGGCAGTAACAGCACACTTTTCAAAACGTGTTTTTCAGCCCGAAATAAACACATTTTTTCAGAAAGCTGAATCCCTATGTAACTGCAAGGCTCAGAAGAGCCAACACACTCAGCTCTTAACCCCAGTGTACAGAAAGTGTCAAAACGTGTTTTTCAGCAGAAATAAACATGTTTCTGCAAGTTTGGTCACCCCCATGCAACTTATGGGGCAGTAACAGCACACTTTTCAAAACGTGTTATTCAGCCCAAAATAAACACTTTTTTTAAGACAGCTGAATCCCTATGTAACTGCAAGACTCGGAAGAGCCCACACATTCAGCTCTTAACCCCAGTGTACAGAAAGTGTCAAAACGTGTTTTTCAGCAGAAATAAACATGTTTCTGCAAGTTTGGTCACCCCCAGGCAACTTAAGGGGCAGTAACAGCACACTTTTCAAAACGTGTTTTTCAGTCCGAAATAAACACATTTTTTCAGAAAGCTGAATCCCTATGTAACTCTAAGGCTCAGAAGAGCCAACACACTCAGCTCTTAACCCCAGTGTACAGAAAGTGTCAAAACGTGTTTTTCAGCAGAAATAAACGTTTCTGCAAGTTTGGTCACCACCATGCAACTTATGGGGCAGTAACAGCACACCTTTCAAATCGTGTTATTCAGCCCAAAATAAACACGTTTTTTCAGACAGCTGAATCCCTATGTAACTGCAAGGCTCAGAAGAGCCAACACACTCAGCTCTTAACCCCAGTGTACAGAAAGTGTCAAAACTTGTTTTTCAGCAGAAATAAACATGTTTCCGCAAGTTTGGTCACCCCCATGCAACTTATGGGGCAGTAAAAGCACACTTTTCAAAACGTGTTTTTCAGCCCGAAATAAACGCGTTTTTTCAGAAAGCTGAATCCCTATGTAACTGCAAGGCTCAGAAGAGCCCACACTCTCAGCTCTTAACCCCAGTGTACAGAAAGTGTCAAAACGTGTTTTTCAGCAGAAATAAACATGTTTCTGCAAGTTTGGTCACCCCCATGCAACTTATGGGGCAGTAACAGCACACTTTTCAAAACGTGTTATTCAGCCCAAAATAAACACTTTTTTTAAGACAGCTGAATCCCTATGTAACTGCAAGACTCGGAAGAGCCCACACATTCAGCTCTTAACCCCAGTGTACAGAAAGTGTCAAAATGTGTTTTTCAGCAGAAATAAACATGTTTCTGCAAGTTTGGTCACCCCCAGGCAACTTAAGGGGCAGTAACAGCACACTTTTCAAAACGTGTTTTTCAGTCCGAAATAAACACATTTTTTCAGAAAGCTGAATCCCTATGTAACTGTAAGGCTCAGAAGAGCCAACACACTCAGCTCTTAACCCCAGTGTACAGAAAGTGTCAAAACTTGTTTTTCAGCAGAAATGAACATGTTTCTGCAAGTTTGGTCACCCCCATGCAACTTAAGGGGCAGTAACAGCACACTTTTCAAAACGTGTTTTTCAGCCCGAAATGAACGCGGTTTTTCAGACAGCTGAATCCCTATGTAACTGCAAGGCTCAGAAGAGCCCACACACTCAGCTCTTAACCCCAGTGTACAGAAAGTGTCAAAACGTGTTTTTCAGCAGAAATAAACATGTTTCTGCAAGTTTGGTCACCCCCATGCAACTTTGGGGCAGTATCAGCACACTTTTCAAAACGTGTTTTTCAGGCTGAAATAAACGCGTTTTTTCAGAAAGCTGAATCCCTATGTAACTGCAAGGCTCGGAAGAGCCCACACACTCAGCTCTTAACCCCAGTGTACAGAAAGTGTCAAAACGTGTTTTTCAGCAGAAATAAACATGTTTCTGCAAGTTTGGTCACCCCCATGCAACTTAAGGGGCAGTAACAGCACACTTTTCAAAACGTGTTTTTCAGCCCCAAATGAACGCGTTTTTTCAGACAGCTGAATCCCTATGTAACTGCAAGGCTCAGAAGAGCCCACACACTCAGCCCTTAACCCCAGTGTACAGAAAGTGTCAAAACTTGTTTTTCAGCAGAAATAAACATGTTTCTGCAAGTTTGGTCACCCCCATGCAACTTAAGGGGCAGTAACAGCACACTTTTCAAAACATGTTTTTCAGCCCGAAATAAACGCGTTTTTTCAGACAGCTGAATCCCTATGTAACTGCAAGGCTCAGAAGAGCCAACACACTCAGCTCTTAACCCCAGTGTACAGAAAGTGTCAAAACGTGTTTTTCAGCAGAAATAAACATGTTTCTGCTAGTTTGGTCACCCCCATGAAACTTATGGGGCAGTAACAGCACACTTTTCAAAACGTGTTATTCAGCCCAAAATAAACACTTTTTTTAAGACAGCTGAATCCCTATGTAACTGCAAGGCTCGGAAGAGCCCACACACTCAGCTCTTAACCCCAGTGTACAGAGAGTGTCAAAACGTGTTTTTCAGCAGAAATAAACATGTTTCTGCAAGTTTGGTCACCCCCATGCAACTTAAGGGGCAGTAACAGCACACTTTTCAAAACGTGTTTTTCAGCCCCAAATGAACGCGTTTTTTCAGACAGCTGAATCCCTATGTAACTGCAAGGCTCAGAAGAGCCCACACACTCAGCTCTTAACCCCAGTGTACAGAAAGTGTCAAAACGTGTTTTTCAGCAGAAATAAACATGTTTCTGCAAGTTTGGTCACCCACATGCAACTTATGGGGCAGTAACAGCACACTTTTCAAAACGTGTTTTTCAGCCCGAAATGAACGCGTTTTTTCAGACAGCTGAATCCCTATGTAACTGCAAGGCTCGGAAGAGCCCACACACTCAGCTCTTAACCCCAGTGTACAGAAAGTGTCAAAACGTGTTTTTCAGCAGAAATAAACATGTTTCTGCAAGTTTGGTCACCCCCATGCAACTTAAGGGGCAGTAACAGCACACTTTTCAAAACGTGTTTTTCAGCCCGAAATAAACGCTTTTTTTCAGACAGCTGAATCCCTATGTAACTGCAAGGCTCAGAAGAGCCCACACACTCAGCTCTTAACCCCAGTGTACAGAAAGTGTCAAAACGTGTTTTTCAGCAGAAATAAACATGTTTCTGCAAGTTTGGTCACCCCCATGCAACTTTGGGGCAGTATCAGCACACTTTTCAAAACGTGTTTTTCAGCCCGAAATAAACGCGTTTTTTCAGAAAGCTGAATCCCTATGTAACTGCAAGGCTCAGAAGAGCCAACACACTCAGCTCTTAACCCCAGTGTACAGAAAGTGTCAAAACGTGTTTTTCAGCAGAAATAAACATGTTTCTGCAAGTTTGGTCACCCCCATGCAACTTATGGGGCAGTAACAGCACACTTTTCAAAACGTGTTTTTCAGCCCGAAATAAACGCGTTCCTTCAGACAGCTGAATCCCTATGTAACTGCAAGGCTCAGAAGAGCCAACACACTCAGCTCTTAACCCCAGTGTACAGAAAGTGTCAAAACGTGTTTTTCAGCAGAAATAAACGTTTCTGCAAGTTTGGTCACCACCATGCAACTTATGGGGCAGTAACAGCACACTTTTCAAATCGTGTTATTCAGCCCAAAATAAACAAGTTTTTTCAGACAGCTGAATCCCTATGTAACTGCAAGGCTCAGAAGAGCCAACACACTCAGCTCTTAACCCCAGTGTACAGAAAGTGTCAAAACTTGTTTTTCAGCAGAAATAAACATGTTTCTGCAAGTTTGGTCACCCCCATGCAACTTAAGGGGCAGTAACAGCACACTTTTCAAAACGTGTTTTTCAGCCCGAAATGAACGCGATTTTTCAGACAGCTGAATCCCTATGTAACTGCAAGGCTCAGAAGAGCCCACACACTCAGCTCTTAACCCCAGTGTACAGAAAGTGTCAAAACGTGTTTTTCAGCAGAAATAAACATGTTTCTGCAAGTTTGGTCACCCCCATGCAACTTTGGGGCAGTATCAGCACACTTTTCAAAACGTGTTTTTCAGCCCGAAATAAACGCGTTTTTTCAGAAAGCTGAATCCCTATGTAACTGCAAGGCTCAGAAGAGCCAACACACTCAGCTCTTAACCCCAGTGTACAGAAAGTGTCAAAACGTGTTTTTCAGCAGAAATAAACATGTTTCTGCAAGTTTGGTCACCCCCATGCAACTTATGGGGCAGTAACAGCACACTTTTCAAAACGTGTTTTTCAGCCCGAAATAAACGCGTTCCTTCAGACAGCTGAATCCCTATGTAACTGCAAGGCTCAGAAGAGCCAACACACTCAGCTCTTAACCCCAGTGTACAGAAAGTGTCAAAACGTGTTTTTCAGCAGAAATAAACGTTTCTGCAAGTTTGGTCACCACCATGCAACTTATGGGGCAGTAACAGCACACTTTTCAAATCGTGTTATTCAGCCCAAAATAAACAAGTTTTTTCAGACAGCTGAATCCCTATGTAACTGCAAGGCTCAGAAGAGCCAACACACTCAGCTCTTAACCCCAGTGTACAGAAAGTGTCAAAACTTGTTTTTCAGCAGAAATAAACATGTTTCTGCAAGTTTGGTCACCCCCATGCAACTTAAGGGGCAGTAACAGCACACTTTTCAAAACGTGTTTTTCAGCCCGAAATGAACGCGGTTTTTCAGACAGCTGAATCCCTATGTAACTGCAAGGCTCAGAAGAGCCCACACACTCAGCTCTTAACCCCAGTGTACAGAAAGTGTCAAAACGTGTTTTTCAGCAGAAATAAACATGTTTCTGCAAGTTTGGTCACCCCCATGCAACTTAAGGGGCAGTAACAGCACACTTTTCAAAACGTGTTTTTCAGCCCGAAATAAACGCGTTTTTTCAGACAGCTGAATCCCTATGTAACTGCAATGCTCAGAAGAGCCAACACACTCAGCTCTTAACCCCAGTGTATAGAAAGTGTCAAAACGTGTTTTTCAGCAGAAATAAACGTTTCTGCAAGTTTGGTCACCCCCATGCAACTTATGAGGCAGTAACAGCACACTTTTCAAAACGTGTTTTTCAGCCCGAAATAAACGCTTTTTTTCAGACAGCTGAATCCCTATTTAACTGCAAGGCTCAGAAGAGCCCACACACTCAGCTCTTAACCCCAGTGTACAGAAAGTGTCAAAACGTGTTTTTCAGCAGAAATAAACATGTTTCTGCAAGTTTGGTCACCCACATGCAACTTATGGGGCAGTAACAGCACACTTTTCAAAACGTGTTTTTCAGCCCGAAATGAACGCGTTTTTTCAGACACTGAATCCCTATGTAACTGAAAGGCTCGGAAGAGCCCACACACTCAGCTCTTAACCCCAGTGTACAGAAAGTGTCAAAACGTGTTTTTCAGTAGAAATAAACATGTTTCTGCTAGTTTGGTCACCCCCATGAAACTTTTGGGGCAGTAACAGCACACTTTTCAAAACGTGTTTTTCAGCCCGAAATAAACACATTTTTTCAGAAAGCTGAATCCCTATGTAACTGCAAGGCTCAGAAGAGCCAACACACTCAGCTCTTAACCCCAGTGTACAGAAAGTGTCAAAACGTGTTTTTCAGCAGAAATAAACATGTTTCTGCAAGTTTGGTCACCCCCATGCAACTTATGGGGCAGTAACAGCACACTTTTCAAAACGTGTTATTCAGCCCGAAATAAACACTTTTTTTAAGACAGCTGAATCCCTATGTAACTGCAAGACTCGGAAGAGCCCACACACTCAGCTCTTAACCCCAGTGTACAGAAAGTGTCAAAACGTGTTTTTCAGCAGAAATAAACGTTTCTGCAAGTTTGGTCACCCCCATGCAACTTATGAGGCAGTAACAGCACACTTTTCAAAACGTGTTTTTCAGCCCGAAATAAACGCTTTTTTTCAGACAGCTGAATCCCTATTTAACTGCAAGGCTCAGAAGAGCCCACACACTCAGCTCTTAACCCCAGTGTACAGAAAGTGTCAAAACGTGTTTTTCAGCAGAAATAAACATGTTTCTGCAAGTTTGGTCACCCACATGCAACTTATGGGGCAGTAACAGCACACTTTTCAAAACGTGTTTTTCAGCCCGAAATGAACGCGTTTTTTCAGACACTGAATCCCTATGTAACTGCAAGGCTCGGAAGAGCCCACACACTCAGCTCTTAACCCCAGTGTACAGAGAGTGTCAAAACGTGTTTTTCAGTAGAAATAAACATGTTTCTGCTAGTTTGGTCACCCCCATGAAACTTATGGGGCAGTAACAGCACACTTTTCAAAACGTGTTTTTCAGCCCGAAATAAACACATTTTTTCAGAAAGCTGAATCCCTATGTAACTGCAAGGCTCAGAAGAGCCAACACACTCAGCTCTTAACCCCAGTGTACAGAAAGTGTCAAAACGTGTTTTTCAGCAGAAATAAACATGTTTCTGCAAGTTTGGTCACCCCCATGCAACTTATGGGGCAGTAACAGCACACTTTTCAAAACGTGTTATTCAGCCCAAAATAAACACTTTTTTTAAGACAGCTGAATCCCTATGTAACTGCAAGACTCGGAAGAGCCCACACACTCAGCTCTTAACCCCAGTGTACAGAAAGTGTCAAAACGTGTTTTTCAGCAGAAATAAACATGTTTCTGCAAGTTTGGTCACCCCCAGGCAACTTAAGGGGCAGTAACAGCACACTTTTCAAAACGTGTTTTTCAGTCCGAAATAAACACATTTTTTCAGAAAGCTGAATCCCTATGTAACTGCAAGGCTCAGAAGAGCCAACACACTCAACTCTTAACCCCAGTGTACAGAAAGTGTCAAAACGTGTTTTTCAGCAGAAATAAACGTTTCTGCAAGTTTGGTCACCACCATGCAACTTATGGGGCAGTAACAGCACACTTTTCAAATCGTGTTATTCAGCCCAAAATAAACACGTTTTTTCAGACAGCTGAATCCCTATGTAACTGCAAGGCTCAGAAGAGCCAACACACTCAGCTCTTAACCCCAGTGTACAGAAAGTGTCAAAACTTGTTTTTCAGCAGAAATAAACATGTTTCCGCAAGTTTGGTCACCCCCATGCAACTTAAGGGGCAGTAACAGCACACTTTTCAAAACGTGTTTTTCAGCCCCAAATGAACGCGTTTTTTCAGACAGCTGAATCCCTATGTAACTGCAAGGCTCAGAAGAGCCCACACACTCAGCTCTTAACCCCAGTGTACAGAAAGTGTCAAAACGTGTTTTTCAGCAGAAATAAACATGTTTCTGCAAGTTTGGTCACCCACATGCAACTTATGGGGCAGTAACAGCACACTTTTCAAAACGTGTTTTTCAGCCCGAAATGAACGCGTTTTTTCAGACAGCTGAATCCCTATGTAACTGCAAGGCTCGGAAGAGCCCACACACTCAGCTCTTAACCCCAGTGTACAGAAAGTGTCAAAACGTGTTTTTCAGCAGAAATAAACATGTTTCTGCAAGTTTGGTCACCCCCATGCAACTTAAGGGGCAGTAACAGCACACTTTTCAAAACGTGTTTTTCAGCCCGAAATAAACGCTTTTTTTCAGACAGCTGAATCCCTATGTAACTGCAAGGCTCAGAAGAGCCCACACACTCAGCTCTTAACCCCAGTGTACAGAAAGTGTCAAAACGTGTTTTTCAGCAGAAATAAACATGTTTCTGCTAGTTTGGTCACCCCCATGAAACTTATGGGGCAGTAACAGCACACTTTTCAAAACGTGTTTTTCAGCCCGAAATAAACACATTTTTTCAGAAAGCTGAATCCCTATGTAACTGCAAGGCTCAGAAGAGCCAACACACTCAGCTCTTAACCCCAGTGTACAGAAAGTGTCAAAACGTGTTTTTCAGCAGAAATAAACATGTTTCTGCAAGTTTGGTCACCCCCATGCAACTTATGGGGCAGTAACAGCACACTTTTCAAAACGTGTTTTTCAGCCCGAAATAAACGCGTTCCTTCAGACAGCTGAATCCCTATGTAACTGCAAGGCTCAGAAGAGCCAACACACTCAGCTCTTAACCCCAGTGTACAGAAAGTGTCAAAACTTGTTTTTCAGCAGAAATAAACGTTTCTGAAAGTTTGGTCACCACCATGCAACTTATGGGGCAGTAACAGCACACTTTTCAAATCGTGTTATTCAGCCCAAAATAAACAAGTTTTTTCAGACAGCTGAATCCCTATGTAACTGCAAGGCTCAGAAGAGCCAACACACTCAGCTCTTAACCCCAGTGTACAGAAAGTGTCAAAACTTGTTTTTCAGCAGAAATAAACATGTTTCTGCAAGTTTGGTCACCCCCATGCAACTTAAGGGGCAGTAACAGCACACTTTTCAAAACGTGTTTTTCAGCCCGAAATGAACGCGGTTTTTCAGACAGCTGAATCCCTATGTAACTGCAAGGCTCAGAAGAGCCCACACACTCAGCTCTTAACCCCAGTGTACAGAAAGTGTCAAAACTTATTTTTCAGCAGAAATAAACATGTTTCTGCAAGTTTGGTCACCCCCATGCAACTTAAGGGGCAGTAACAGCACACTTTTCAAAACGTGTTTTTCAGCCCGAAATAAACGCGTTTTTTCAGACAGCTGAATCCCTATGTAACTGCAATGCTCAGAAGAGCCAACACACTCAGCTCTTAACCCCAGTGTATAGAAAGTGTCAAAACGTGTTTTTCAGCAGAAATAAACGTTTCTGCAAGTTTGGTCACCCCCATGCAACTTATGAGGCAGTAACAGCACACTTTTCAAAACGTGTTTTTCAGCCCGAAATAAACGCTTTTTTTCAGACAGCTGAATCCCTATTTAACTGCAAGGCTCAGAAGAGCCCACACACTCAGCTCTTAACCCCAGTGTACAGAAAGTGTCAAAACGTGTTTTTCAGCAGAAATAAACATGTTTCTGCAAGTTTGGTCACCCCCAGGCAACTTAAGGGGCAGTAACAGCACACTTTTCAAAACGTGTTTTTCAGTCTGAAATAAACACATTTTTTCAGAAAGCTGAATCCCTATGTAACTGCAAGGCTCAGAAGAGCCAACACACTCAGCTCTTAACCCCAGTGTACAGAAAGTGTCAAAACGTGTTTTTCAGCAGAAATAAACGTTTCTGCAAGTTTGGTCACCACCATGCAACTTATGGGGCAGTAACAGCACACTTTTCAAATCGTGTTATTCAGCCCAAAATAAACACGTTTTTTCAGACAGCTGAATCCCTATGAAACTGCAAGGCTCAGAAGAGCCAACACACTCAGCTCTTAACCCCAGTGTACAGAAAGTGTCAAAACTTGTTTTTCAGCAGAAATAAACATGTTTCCGCAAGTTTGGTCACCCCCATGCAACTTATGGGGCAGTAAAAGCACACTTTTCAAAACGTGTTTTTCAGCCCGAAATAAACGCGTTTTTTCAGAAAGGTGAATCCCTATGTAACTGCAAGGCTCAGAAGAGCCCACACTCTCAGCTCTTAACCCCAGTGTACAGAAAGTGTCAAAACGTGTTTTTCAGCAGAAATAAACATGTTTCTGCAAGTTTGGTCACCCCCATGCAACTTAAGGGGCATTAACAGCACACTTTTCAAAACGTGTTTTTCAGCCCCAAATGAACGCGGTTTTTCAGACAGCTGAATCCCTATGTAACTGCAAGGCTCAGAAGAGCCCACACACTCAGCTCTTAACCCCAGTGTACAGAAAGTGTCAAAACTTATTTTTCAGCAGAAATAAACATGTTTCTGCAAGTTTGGTCACCCCCATGCAACTTAAGGGGCAGTAACAGCACACTTTTCAAAACGTGTTTTTCAGCCCGAAATGAACGCGTTTTTTCAGACAGCTGAATCCCTATGTAACTGCAAGGCTCGGAAGAGCCCACACACTCAGCTCTTAACCCCAGTGTACAGAAAGTGTCAAAACGTGTTTTTCAGCAGAAATAAACGTTTCTGCAAGTTTGGTCACCACCATGCAACTTATGGGGCAGTAACAGCACACTTTTCAAATCGTGTTATTCAGCCCAAAATAAACACGTTTTTTCAGACAGCTGAATCCCTATGTAACTGCAAGGCTCAGAAGAGCCAACACACTCAGCTCTTAACCCCAGTGTACAGAAAGTGTCAAAACTTGTTTTTCAGCAGAAATAAACATGTTTCTGCAAGTTTGGTCACCCCCATGCAACTTATGGGGCAGTAAAAGCACACTTCTCAAAACGTGTTTTTCAGCACGAAATAAACGCGATTTTTCAGAAAGCTGAATCCCTATGTAACTGCAAGGCTCGGAAGAGCCCACACACTCAGCTCTTAACCCCAGTGTACAGAAAGTGTCAAAACGTGTTTTTCAGCAGAAATAAACATGTTTCTGCAAGTTTGGTCACCCACATGCAACTTATGGGGCAGTAACAGCACACTTTTCAAAACGTGTTTTTCAGCCCGAAATGAACGCGTTTTTTCAGACAGCTGAATCCCTATGTAACTGCAAGGCTCGGAAGAGCCCACACACTCAGCTCTTAACCCCAGTGCACAGAAAGTGTCAAAACGTGTTTTTCAGCAGAAATAAACATGTTTCTGCAAGTTTGGTCACCCCCATGCAACTTAAGGGGCAGTAACAGCACACTTTTCAAAACGTGTTTTTCAGCCCGAATAAACGCTTTTTTTCAGACAGCTGAATCCCTATGTAACTGCAAGGCTCAGAAGAGCCCACACTCTCAGCTCTTAACCCCAGTGTACAGAAAGTGTCAAAACGTGTTTTTCAGCAGAAATAAACATGTTTCTGCAAGTTTGGTCACCCACATGCAACTTATGGGGCAGTAACAGCACACTTTTCAAAACGTGTTTTTCAGCCCGAAATGAACGCGTTTTTTCAGACAGCTGAATCCCTATGTAACTGCAAGGCTCGGAAGAGCCCACACACTCAGCTCTTAACCCCAGTGTACAGAAAGTGTCAAAACTTGTTTTTCAGCAGAAATAAACATGTTTCTGCGAGTTTGGTCACCCCCATGCAACTTAAGGGGCAGTAACAGCACACTTTTCAAAACGTGTTTTTCAGCCCGAAATAAACGCGTTTTTTCAGACAGCTGAATCCCTATGTAACTGCAATGCTCAGAAGAGCCAACACACTCAGCTCTTAACCCCAGTGTACAGAAAGTGTCAAAACGTGTTTTTCAGCAGAAATAAACGTTTCTGCAAGTTTGGTCACCCCCATGCAACTTATGAGGCAGTAACAGCACACTTTTCAAAACGTGTTTTTCAGCCCGAAATAAACGCTTTTTTTCAGACAGCTGAATCCCTATTTAACTGCAAGGCTCAGAAGAGCCCACACACTCAGCTCTTAACCCCAGTGTACAGAAAGTGTCAAAACGTGTTTTCCAGCAGAAATAAACATGTTTCTGCAAGTTTGGTCACCCACATGCAACTTATGGGGCAGTAACAGCACACTTTTCAAAACGTGTTTTTCAGCCCGAAATGAACGCGTTTTTTCAGACACTGAATCCCTATGTAACTGAAAGGCTCGGAAGAGCCCACACACTCAGCTCTTAACCCCAGTGTACAGAAAGTGTCAAAACGTGTTTTTCAGCAGAAATAAACATGTTTCTGCAAGTTTGGTCACCCCCATGCAACTTATGGGGCAGTAACAGCACACTTTTCAAAACGTGTTATTCAGCCCAAAATAAACACTTTTTTTAAGACAGCTGAATCCCTATGTAACTGCAAGACTCGGAAGAGCCCACACACTCAGCTCTTAACCCCAGTGTACAGAAAGTGTCAAAACGTGTTTTTCAGCAGAAATAAACATGTTTCTGCAAGTTTGGTCACCCCCAGGCAACTTAAGGGGCAGTAACAGCACACTTTTCAAAACGTGTTTTTCAGTCCGAAATAAACACATTTTTTCAGAAAGCTGAATCCCTATGTAACTGCAAGGCTCAGAAGAGCCAACACACTCAGCTCTTAACCCCAGTGTACAGAAAGTGTCAAAATGTGTTTTTCAGCAGAAATAAACGTTTCTGCAAGTTTGGTCACCACCATGCAACTTATGGGGCAGTAACAGCACACTTTTCAAATCGTGTTATTCAGCCCAAAATAAACACGTTTTTTCAGACAGCTGAATCCCTATGTAACTGCAAGGCTCAGAAGAGCCAACACACTCAGCTCTTAACCCCAGTGTCCAGAAAGTGTCAAAACTTGTTTTTCAGCAGAAATAAACATGTTTCTGCAAGTTTGGTCACCCCCATGCAACTTATGGGGCAGTAAAAGCACACTTCTCAAAACGTGTTTTTCAGCACGAAATAAACGCGATTTTTCAGAAAGCTGAATCCCTATGTAACTGCAAGGCTCGGAAGAGCCCACACACTCAGCTCTTAACCCCAGTGTACAGAAAGTGTCAAAACGTGTTTTTCAGCAGAAATAAACATGTTTCTGCAAGTTTGGTCACCCACATGCAACTTATGGGGCAGTAACAGCACACTTTTCAAAACGTGTTTTTCAGCCCGAAATGAACGCGTTTTTTCAGACAGCTGAATCCCTATGTAACTGCAAGGCTCGGAAGAGCCCACACACTCAGCTCTTAACCCCAGTGTACAGAAAGTGTCAAAACGTGTTTTTCAGCAGAAATAAACATGTTTCTGCAAGTTTGGTCACCCCCATGCAACTTAAGGGGCAGTAACAGCACACTTTTCAAAACGTGTTTTTCAGCCCCAAATGAACGCGGTTTTTCAGACAGCTGAATCCCTATGTAACTGCAAGGCTCGGAAGAGCCCACACACTCAGCTCTTAACCCCAGTGTACAGAAAGTGTCAAAACTTGTTTTTCAGCAGAAATAAACATGTTTCTGCAAGTTTGGTCACCCCCATGCAACTTATGAGGCAGTAACAGCACACTTTTCAAAACGTGTTTTTCAGCCCGAAATAAACGCGTTTTTTCAGACAGCTGAATCCCTATGTAACTGCAATGCTCAGAAGAGCCAACACACTCAGCTCTTAACCCCAGTGTATAGAAAGTGTCAAAACGTGTTTTTCAGCAGAAATAAACGTTTCTGCAAGTTTGGTCACCCCCATGCAACTTATGAGGCAGTAACAGCACACTTTTCAAAACGTGTTTTTCAGCCCGAAATAAACGCTTTTTTTCAGACAGCTGAATCCCTATTTAACTGCAAGGCTCAGAAGAGCCCACACACTCAGCTCTTAACCCCAGTGTACAGAAAGTGTCAAAACGTGTTTTTCAGCAGAAATAAACATGTTTCTGCAAGTTTGGTCACCCCCAGGCAACTTAAGGGGCAGTAACAGCACACTTTTCAAAACGTGTTTTTCAGTCCGAAATAAACACATTTTTTCAGAAAGCTGAATCCCTATGTAACTGCAAGGCTCAGAAG
Source organism: Lepisosteus oculatus (assembly GCF_040954835.1). NCBI lineage: Eukaryota > Metazoa > Chordata > Actinopteri > Semionotiformes > Lepisosteidae > Lepisosteus > Lepisosteus oculatus. The sequence goes on along the minus strand of NW_027167758.1, from coordinate 47,954 downwards.
AGCCAACACACTCAGCTCTTAACCCCAGTGTACAGAAAGTGTCAAAACGTGTTTTTCAGCAGAAATAAACGTTTCTGCAAGTTTGGTCACCACCATGCAACTTATGGGGCAGTAACAGCACACTTTTCAAATCGTGTTATTCAGCCCAAAATAAACACGTTTTTTCAGACAGCTGAATCCCTATGTAACTGCAAGGCTCAGAAGAGCCAACACACTCAGCTCTTAACCCCAGTGTACAGAAAGTGTCAAAACTTGTTTTTCAGCAGAAATAAACATGTTTCCGCAAGTTTGGTCACCCCCATGCAACTTATGGGGCAGTAAAAGCACACTTTTCAAAACGTGTTTTTCAGCCCGAAATAAACGCGTTTTTTCAGAAAGCTGAATCCCTATGTAACTGCAAGGCTCAGAAGAGCCCACACTCTCAGCTCTTAACCCCAGTGTACAGAAAGTGTCAAAACGTGTTTTTCAGCAGAAATAAACATGTTTCTGCAAGTTTGGTCACCCCCATGCAACTTAAGGGGCATTAACAGCACACTTTTCAAAACGTGTTTTTCAGCCCCAAATGAACGCGGTTTTTCAGACAGCTGAATCCCTATGTAACTGCAAGGCTCAGAAGAGCCCACACACTCAGCTCTTAACCCCAGTGTACAGAAAGTGTCAAAACTTATTTTTCAGCAGAAATAAACATGTTTCTGCAAGTTTGGTCACCCCCATGCAACTTAAGGGGCAGTAACAGCACACTTTTCAAAACGTGTTTTTCAGCCCGAAATGAACGCGTTTTTTCAGACAGCTGAATCCCTATGTAACTGCAAGGCTCGGAAGAGCCCACACACTCAGCTCTTAACCCCAGTGTACAGAAAGTGTCAAAACGTGTTTTTCAGCAGAAATAAACGTTTCTGCAAGTTTGGTCACCACCATGCAACTTATGGGGCAGTAACAGCACACTTTTCAAATCGTGTTATTCAGCCCAAAATAAACACGTTTTTTCAGACAGCTGAATCCCTATGTAACTGCAAGGCTCAGAAGAGCCAACACACTCAGCTCTTAACCCCAGTGTACAGAAAGTGTCAAAACTTGTTTTTCAGCAGAAATAAACATGTTTCTGCAAGTTTGGTCACCCCCATGCAACTTATGGGGCAGTAAAAGCACACTTCTCAAAACGTGTTTTTCAGCACGAAATAAACGCGATTTTTCAGAAAGCTGAATCCCTATGTAACTGCAAGGCTCGGAAGAGCCCACACAATCAGCTCTTAACCCCAGTGTACAGAAAGTGTCAAAACGTGTTTTTCAGCAGAAATAAACATGTTTCTGCAAGTTTGGTCACCCACATGCAACTTATGGGGCAGTAACAGCACACTTTTCAAAACGTGTTTTTCAGCCCGAAATGAACGCGTTTTTTCAGACAGCTGAATCCCTATGTAACTGCAAGGCTCGGAAGAGCCCACACACTCAGCTCTTAACCCCAGTGCACAGAAAGTGTCAAAACGTGTTTTTCAGCAGAAATAAACATGTTTCTGCAAGTTTGGTCACCCCCATGCAACTTAAGGGGCAGTAACAGCACACTTTTCAAAACGTGTTTTTCAGCCCGAAATAAACGCTTTTTTTCAGACAGCTGAATCCCTATGTAACTGCAAGGCTCAGAAGAGCCCACACTCTCAGCTCTTAACCCCAGTGTACAGAAAGTGTCAAAACGTGTTTTTCAGCAGAAATAAACATGTTTCTGCAAGTTTGGTCACCCACATGCAACTTATGGGGCAGTAACAGCACACTTTTCAAAACGTGTTTTTCAGCCCGAAATGAACGCGTTTTTTCAGACAGCTGAATCCCTATGTAACTGCAAGGCTCGGAAGAGCCCACACACTCAGCTCTTAACCCCAGTGTACAGAAAGTGTCAAAACTTGTTTTTCAGCAGAAATAAACATGTTTCTGCGAGTTTGGTCACCCCCATGCAACTTAAGGGGCAGTAACAGCACACTTTTCAAAACGTGTTTTTCAGCCCGAAATAAACGCGTTTTTTCAGACAGCTGAATCCCTATGTAACTGCAATGCTCAGAAGAGCCAACACACTCAGCTCTTAACCCCAGTGTACAGAAAGTGTCAAAACGTGTTTTTCAGCAGAAATAAACGTTTCTGCAAGTTTGGTCACCCCCATGCAACTTATGAGGCAGTAACAGCACACTTTTCAAAACGTGTTTTTCAGCCCGAAATAAACGCTTTTTTTCAGACAGCTGAATCCCTATTTAACTGCAAGGCTCAGAAGAGCCCACACACTCAGCTCTTAACCCCAGTGTACAGAAAGTGTCAAAACGTGTTTTTCAGCAGAAATAAACATGTTTCTGCAAGTTTGGTCACCCACATGCAACTTATGGGGCAGTAACAGCACACTTTTCAAAACGTGTTTTTCAGCCCGAAATGAACGCGTTTTTTCAGACACTGAATCCCTATGTAACTGAAAGGCTCGGAAGAGCCCACACACTCAGCTCTTAACCCCAGTGTACAGAAAGTGTCAAAACGTGTTTTTCAGTAGAAATAAACATGTTTCTGCTAGTTTGGTCACCCCCATGAAACTTTTGGGGCAGTAACAGCACACTTTTCAAAACGTGTTTTTCAGCCCGAAATAAACACATTTTTTCAGAAAGCTGAATCCCTATGTAACTGCAAGGCTCAGAAGAGCCAACACACTCAGCTCTTAACCCCAGTGTACAGAAAGTGTCAAAACGTGTTTTTCAGCAGAAATAAACATGTTTCTGCAAGTTTGGTCACCCCCATGCAACTTATGGGGCAGTAACAGCACACTTTTCAAAACGTGTTATTCAGCCCAAAATAAACACTTTTTTTAAGACAGCTGAATCCCTATGTAACTGCAAGACTCGGAAGAGCCCACACACTCAGCTCTTAACCCCAGTGTACAGAAAGTGTCAAAACGTGTTTTTCAGCAGAAATAAACATGTTTCTGCAAGTTTGGTCACCCCCAGGCAACTTAAGGGGCAGTAACAGCACACTTTTCAAAACGTGTTTTTCAGTCCGAAATAAACACATTTTTTCAGAAAGCTGAATCCCTATGTAACTGCAAGGCTCAGAAGAGCCAACACACTCAGCTCTTAACCCCAGTGTACAGAAAGTGTCAAAATGTGTTTTTCAGCAGAAATAAACGTTTCTGCAAGTTTGGTCACCACCATGCAACTTATGGGGCAGTAACAGCACACTTTTCAAATCGTGTTATTCAGCCCAAAATAAACACGTTTTTTCAGACAGCTGAATCCCTATGTAACTGCAAGGCTCAGAAGAGCCAACACACTCAGCTCTTAACCCCAGTGTACAGAAAGTGTCAAAACTTGTTTTTCAGCAGAAATAAACATGTTTCTGCAAGTTTGGTCACCCCCATGCAACTTATGGGGCAGTAAAAGCACACTTCTCAAAACGTGTTTTTCAGCACGAAATAAACGCGATTTTTCAGAAAGCTGAATCCCTATGTAACTGCAAGGCTCGGAAGAGCCCACACACTCAGCTCTTAACCCCAGTGTACAGAAAGTGTCAAAACGTGTTTTTCAGCAGAAATAAACATGTTTCTGCAAGTTTGGTCACCCACATGCAACTTATGGGGCAGTAACAGCACACTTTTCAAAACGTGTTTTTCAGCCCGAAATGAACGCGTTTTTTCAGACAGCTGAATCCCTATGTAACTGCAAGGCTCGGAAGAGCCCACACACTCAGCTCTTAACCCCAGTGTACAGAAAGTGTCAAAACGTGTTTTTCAGCAGAAATAAACATGTTTCTGCAAGTTTGGTCACCCCCATGCAACTTAAGGGGCAGTAACAGCACACTTTTCAAAACGTGTTTTTCAGCCCCAAATGAACGCGGTTTTTCAGACAGCTGAATCCCTATGTAACTGCAAGGCTCGGAAGAGCCCACACACTCAGCTCTTAACCCCAGTGTACAGAAAGTGTCAAAACTTGTTTTTCAGCAGAAATAAACATGTTTCTGCAAGTTTGGTCACCCCCATGCAACTTATGAGGCAGTAACAGCACACTTTTCAAAACGTGTTTTTCAGCCCGAAATAAACGCTTTTTTTCAGACAGCTGAATCCCTATGTAACTGCAAGGCTCAGAAGAGCCCACACTCTCAGCTCTTAACCCCAGTGTACAGAAAGTGTCAAAACGTGTTTTTCAGCAGAAATAAACATGTTTCTGCAAGTTTGGTCACCCACATGCAACTTATGGGGCAGTAAAAGCACACTTCTCAAAACGTGTTTTTCAGCACGAAATAAACGCGATTTTTCAGAAAGCTGAATCCCTATGTAACTGCAAGGCTCGGAAGAGCCCACACACTCAGCTCTTAACCCCAGTGTACAGAAAGTGTCAAAACGTGTTTTTCAGCAGAAATAAACATGTTTCTGCAAGTTTGGTCACCCACATGCAACTTATGGGGCAGAAACAGCACACTTTTCAAAACGTGTTTTTCAGCCCGAAATGAACGCGTTTTTTCAGACAGCTGAATCCCTATGTAACTGCAAGGCTCGGAAGAGCCCACACACTCAGCTCTTAACCCCAGTGTACAGAAAGTGTCAAAACGTGTTTTTCAGCAGAAATAAACATGTTTCTGCAAGTTTGGTCACCCCCATGCAACTTAAGGGGCAGTAACAGCACACTTTTCAAAACGTGTTTTTCAGCCCCAAATGAACGCGGTTTTTCAGACAGCTGAATCCCTATGTAACTGCAAGGCTCGGAAGAGCCCACACACTCAGCTCTTAACCCCAGTGTACAGAAAGTGTCAAAACTTGTTTTTCAGCAGAAATAAACATGTTTCTGCAAGTTTGGTCACCCCCATGCAACTTATGAGGCAGTAACAGCACACTTTTCAAAACGTGTTTTTCAGCCCGAAATAAACGCTTTTTTTCAGACAGCTTAATCCCTATGTAACTGCAAGGCTCAGAAGAGCCCACACTCTCAGCTCTTAACCCCAGTGTACAGAAAGTGTCAAAACGTGTTTTTCAGCAGAAATAAACATGTTTCTGCAAGTTTGGTCACCCACATGCAACTTATGGGGCAGTAACAGCACACTTTTCAAAACGTGTTTTTCAGCCCGAAATGAACGCGTTTTTTCAGACAGCTGAATCCCTATGTAACTGCAAGGCTCGGAAGAGCCCACACACTCAGCTCTTAACCCCAGTGTACAGAAAGTGTCAAAACTTGTTTTTCAGCAGAAATAAACATGTTTCTGCGAGTTTGGTCACCCCCATGCAACTTAAGGGGCAGTAACAGCACACTTTTCAAAACGTGTTTTTCAGCCCGAAATAAACGCGTTTTTTCAGACAGCTGAATCCCTATGTAACTGCAATGCTCAGAAGAGCCAACACACTCAGCTCTTAACCCCAGTGTACAGAAAGTGTCAAAACGTGTTTTTCAGCAGAAATAAACGTTTCTGCAAGTTTGGTCACCCCCATGCAACTTATGAGGCAGTAACAGCACACTTTTCAAAACGTGTTTTTCAGCCCGAAATAAACGCTTTTTTTCAGACAGCTGAATCCCTATTTAACTGCAAGGCTCAGAAGAGCCCACACACTCAGCTCTTAACCCCAGTGTACAGAAAGTGTCAAAACGTGTTTTTCAGCAGAAATAAACATGTTTCTGCAAGTTTGGTCACCCACATGCAACTTATGGGGCAGTAACAGCACACTTTTCAAAACGTGTTTTTCAGCCCGAAATGAACGCGTTTTTTCAGACACTGAATCCCTATGTAACTGAAAGGCTCGGAAGAGCCCACACACTCAGCTCTTAACCCCAGTGTACAGAAAGTGTCAAAACGTGTTTTTCAGTAGAAATAAACATGTTTCTGCTAGTTTGGTCACCCCCATGAAACTTTTGGGGCAGTAACAGCACACTTTTCAAAACGTGTTTTTCAGCCCGAAATAAACACATTTTTTCAGAAAGCTGAATCCCTATGTAACTGCAAGGCTCAGAAGAGCCAACACACTCAGCTCTTAACCCCAGTGTACAGAAAGTGTCAAAACGTGTTTTTCAGCAGAAATAAACATGTTTCTGCAAGTTTGGTCACCCCCATGCAACTTATGGGGCAGTAACAGCACACTTTTCAAAACGTGTTATTCAGCCCAAAATAAACACTTTTTTTAAGACAGCTGAATCCCTATGTAACTGCAAGACTCGGAAGAGCCCACACACTCAGCTCTTAACCCCAGTGTACAGAAAGTGTCAAAACGTGTTTTTCAGCAGAAATAAACATGTTTCTGCAAGTTTGGTCACCCCCAGGCAACTTAAGGGGCAGTAACAGCACACTTTTCAAAACGTGTTTTTCAGTCCGAAATAAACACATTTTTTCAGAAAGCTGAATCCCTATGTAACTGCAAGGCTCAGAAGAGCCAACACACTCAGCTCTTAACCCCAGTGTACAGAAAGTGTCAAAATGTGTTTTTCAGCAGAAATAAACGTTTCTGCAAGTTTGGTCACCCCCATGCAACTTATGGGGCAGTAAAAGCACACTTCTCAAAACGTGTTTTTCAGCACGAAATAAACGCGATTTTTCAGAAAGCTGAATCCCTATGTAACTGCAAGGCTCGGAAGAGCCCACACACTCAGCTCTTAACCCCAGTGTACAGAAAGTGTCAAAACGTGTTTTTCAGCAGAAATAAACATGTTTCTGCAAGTTTGGTCACCCACATGCAACTTATGGGGCAGTAACAGCACTCTTTTCAAAACGTGTTTTTCAGCCCGAAATGAACGCGTTTTTTCAGACAGCTGAATCCCTATGTAACTGCAAGGCTCGGAAGAGCCCACACACTCAGCTCTTAACCCCAGTGTACAGAAAGTGTCAAAACGTGTTTTTCAGCAGAAATAAACATGTTTCTGCAAGTTTGGTCACCCCCATGCAACTTAAGGGGCAGTAACAGCACACTTTTCAAAACGTGTTTTTCAGCCCCAAATGAACGCGGTTTTTCAGACAGCTGAATCCCTATGTACCTGCAAGGCTCGGAAGAGCCCACACACTCAGCTCTTAACCCCAGTGTACAGAAAGTGTCAAAACTTGTTTTTCAGCAGAAATAAACATGTTTCTGCAAGTTTGGTCACCCCCATGCAACTTATGAGGCAGTAACAGCACACTTTTCAAAACGTGTTTTTCAGCCCGAAATAAACGCTTTTTTTCAGACAGCTGAATCCCTATGTAACTGCAAGGCTCAGAAGAGCCCACACTCTCAGCTCTTAACCCCAGTGTACAGAAAGTGTCAAAACGTGTTTTTCAGCAGAAATAAACATGTTTCTGCAAGTTTGGTCACCCACATGCAACTTATGGGGCAGTAACAGCACACTTTTCAAAACGTGTTTTTCAGCCCGAAATGAACGCGTTTTTTCAGACAGCTGAATCCCTATGTAACTGCAAGGCTCGGAAGAGCCCACACACTCAGCTCTTAACCCCAGTGTACAGAAAGTGTCAAAACTTGTTTTTCAGCAGAAATAAACATGTTTCTGCGAGTTTGGTCACCCCCATGCAACTTAAGGGGCAGTAACAGCACACTTTTCAAAACGTGTTTTTCAGCCCGAAATAAACGCGTTTTTTCAGACAGCTGAATCCCTATGTAACTGCAATGCTCAGAAGAGCCAACACACTCAGCTCTTAACCCCAGTGTACAGAAAGTGTCAAAACGTGTTTTTCAGCAGAAATAAACGTTTCTGCAAGTTTGGTCACCCCCATGCAACTTATGAGGCAGTAACAGCACACTTTTCAAAACGTGTTTCTCAGCCCGAAATAAACGCTTTTTTTCAGACAGCTGAATCCCTATTTAACTGCAAGGCTCAGAAGAGCCCACACACTCAGCTCTTAACCCCAGTGTACAGAAAGTGTCAAAACGTGTTTTTCAGCAGAAATAAACATGTTTCTGCAAGTTTGGTCACCCACATGCAACTTATGGGGCAGTAACAGCACACTTTTCAAAACGTGTTTTTCAGCCCGAAATGAACGCGTTTTTTCAGACACTGAATCCCTATGTAACTGAAAGGCTCGGAAGAGCCCACACACTCAGCTCTTAACCCCAGTGTACAGAAAGTGTCAAAACGTGTTTTTCAGCAGAAATAAACATGTTTCTGCAAGTTTGGTCACCCCCATGCAACTTATGGGGCAGTAACAGCACACTTTTCAAAACGTGTTATTCAGCCCAAAATAAACACTTTTTTTAAGACAGCTGAATCCCTATGTAACTGCAAGGCTCAGAAGAGCCAACACACTCAGCTCTTAACCCCAGTGTACAGAAAGTGTCAAAACTTGTTTTTCAGCAGAAATAAACATGTTTCTGCAAGTTTGGTCACCCCCAGGCAACTTAAGGGGCAGTAACAGCACACTTTTCAAAACGTGTTTTTCAGTCCGAAATAAACACATTTTTTCAGAAAGCTGAATCCCTATGTAACTGCAAGGCTCAGAAGAGCCAACACACTCAGCTCTTAACCCCAGTGTACAGAAAGTGTCAAAACGTGTTTTTCAGCAGAAATAAACGTTTCTGCAAGTTTGGTCACCACCATGCAACTTATGGGGCAGTAACAGCACACTTTTCAAATCGTGTTATTCAGCCCAAAATAAACACGTTTTTTCAGACAGCTGAATCCCTATGTAACTGCAAGGCTCAGAAGAGCCAACACACTCAGCTCTTAACCCCAGTGTACAGAAAGTGTCAAAACTTGTTTTTCAGCAGAAATAAACATGTTTCTGCAAGTTTGGTCACCCCCATGCAACTTATGGGGCAGTAAAAGCACACTTCTCAAAACGTGTTTTTCAGCACGAAATAAACGCGATTTTTCAGAAAGCTGAATCCCTATGTAACTGCAAGGCTCGGAAGAGCCCACACACTCAGCTCTTAACCCCAGTGTACAGAAAGTGTCAAAACGTGTTTTTCAGCAGAAATAAACATGTTTCTGCAAGTTTGGTCACCCACATGCAACTTATGGGGCAGTAACAGCACACTTTTCAAAACGTGTTTTTCAGCCCGAAATGAACGCGTTTTTTCAGACAGCTGAATCCCTATGTAACTGCAAGGCTCGGAAGAGCCCACACACTCAGCTCTTAACCCCAGTGTACAGAAAGTGTCAAAACGTGTTTTTCAGCAGAAATAAACATGTTTCTGCAAGTTTGGTCACCCCCATGCAACTTAAGGGGCAGTAACAGCACACTTTTCAAAACGTGTTTTTCAGCCCCAAATGAACGCGGTTTTTCAGACAGCTGAATCCCTATGTAACTGCAAGGCTCAGAAGAGCCCACACACTCAGCTCTTAACCCCAGTGTACAGAAAGTGTCAAAACTTATTTTTCAGCAGAAATAAACATGTTTCTGCAAGTTTGGTCACCCCCATGCAACTTAAGGGGCAGTAACAGCACACTTTTCAAAACGTGTTTTTCAGCCCGAAATGAACGCGTTTTTTCAGACAGCTGAATCCCTATGTAACTGCAAGGCTCAGAAGAGCCCACACACTCAGCTCTTAACCCCAGTGTACAGAAAGTGTCAAAACGTGTTTTTCAGCAGAAATAAACATGTTTCTGCAAGTTTGGTCACCCCCATGCAACTTAAGGGGCAGTAACAGCACACTTTTCAAAACGTGTTTTTCAGCCCGAAATAAACGCGTTCCTTCAGACAACTGAATCCCTATGTAACTGCAAGGCTCAGAAGAGCCAACACACTCAGCTCTTAACCCCAGTGTACAGAAAGTGTCAAAACGTGTTTTTCAGCAGAAATAAACGTTTCTGCAAGTTTGGTCACCACCATGCAACTTATGGGGCAGTAACAGCACACTTTTCAAATCGTGTTATTCAGCCCAAAATAAACACGTTTTTTCAGACAGCTGAATCCCTATGTAACTGCAAGGCTCAGAAGAGCCAACACACTCAGCTCTTAACCCCAGTGTACAGAAAGTGTCAAAACTTGTTTTTCAGCAGAAATAAACATGTTTCTGCAAGTTTGGTCACCCCCATGCAACTTATGGGGCAGTAAAAGCACACTTCTCAAAACGTGTTTTTCAGCACGAAATAAACGCGATTTTTCAGAAAGCTGAATCCCTATGTAACTGCAAGGCTCGGAAGAGCCCACACACTCAGCTCTTAACCCCAGTGTACAGAAAGTGTCAAAACGTGTTTTTCAGCAGAAATAAACATGTTTCTGCAAGTTTGGTCACCCCCATGCAACTTAAGGGGCAGTAACAGCACACTTTTCAAAACGTGTTTTTCAGCCCCAAATGAACGCGGTTTTTCAGACAGCTGAATCCCTATGTAACTGCAAGGCTCGGAAGAGCCCACACACTCAGCTCTTAACCCCAGTGTACAGAAAGTGTCAAAACTTGTTTTTCAGCAGAAATAAACATGTTTCTGCAAGTTTGGTCACCCCCATGCAACTTATGAGGCAGTAACAGCACACTTTTCAAAACGTGTTTTTCAGCCCGAAATAAACGCTTTTTTTCAGACAGCTGAATCCCTATGTAAATGCAAGGCTCAGAAGAGCCCACACTCTCAGCTCTTAACCCCAGTGTACAGAAAGTGTCAAAACGTGTTTTTCAGCAGAAATAAACATGTTTCTGCAAGTTTGGTCACCCACATGCAACTTATGGGGCAGTAACAGCACACTTTTCAAAACGTGTTTTTCAGCCCGAAATGAACGCGTTTTTTCAGACAGCTGAATCCCTATGTAACTGCAAGGCTCGGAAGAGCCCACAAACTCAGCTCTTAACCCCAGTGTACAGAAAGTGTCAAAACGTGTTTTTCAGCAGAAATAAACATGTTTCTGCAAGTTTGGTCACCCCCAGGCAACTTAAGGGGCAGTAACAGCACACTTTTCAAAACGTGTTTTTCAGTCCGAAATAAACACATTTTTTCAGAAAGCTGAATCCCTATGTAACTGCAAGGCTCAGAAGAGCCAACACACTCAGCTCTTAACCCCAGTGTACAGAAAGTGTCAAAACGTGTTTTTCAGCAGAAATAAACGTTTCTGCAAGTTTGGTCACCACCATGCAACTTATGGGGCAGTAACAGCACACTTTTCAAATCGTGTTATTCAGCCCAAAATAAACACGTTTTTTCAGACAGCTGAATCCCTATGTAACTGAAAGGCTCAGAAGAGCCAACACACTCAGCTCTTAACCCCAGTGTACAGAAAGTGTCAAAACTTGTTTTTCAGCAGAAATAAACATGTTTCCGCAAGTTTGGTCACCCCCATGCAACTTATGGGGCAGTAAAAGCACACTTTTCAAAACGTGTTTTTCAGCCCGAAATAAACGCGTTTTTTCAGAAAGCTGAATCCCTATGTAACTGCAAGGCTCAGAAGAGCCCACACTCTCAGCTCTTAACCCCAGTGTACAGAAAGTGTCAAAACGTGTTTTTCAGCAGAAATAAACATGTTTCTGCAAGTTTGGTCACCCCCATGCAACTTAAGGGGCAGTAACAGCACACTTTTCAAAACGTGTTTTTCAGCCCCAAATGAACGCGGTTTTTCAGACAGCTGAATCCCTATGTAACTGCAAGGCTCAGAAGAGCCCACACACTCAGCTCTTAACCCCAGTGTACAGAAAGTGTCAAAACTTATTTTTCAGCAGAAATAAACATGTTTCTGCAAGTTTGGTCACCCCCATGCAACTTAAGGGGCAGTAACAGCACACTTTTCAAAACGTGTTTTTCAGCCCCAAATGAACGCGTTTTTTCAGACAGCTGAATCCCTATGTAACTGCAAGGCTCGGAAGAGCCCACACACTCAGCTCTTAACCCCAGTGTACAGAAAGTGTCAAAACGTGTTTTTCAGCAGAAATAAACGTTTCTGCAAGTTTGGTCACCACCATGCAACTTATGGGGCAGTAACAGCACACTTTTCAAATCGTGTTATTCAGCCCAAAATAAACACGTTTTTTCAGACAGCTGAATCCCTATGTAACTGCAAGGCTCAGAAGAGCCAACACACTCAGCTCTTAACCCCAGTGTACAGAAAGTGTCAAAACTTGTTTTTCAGCAGAAATAAACATGTTTCTGCAAGTTTGGTCACCCCCATGCAACTTATGGGGCAGTAAAAGCACACTTCTCAAAACGTGTTTTTCAGCACGAAATAAACGCGATTTTTCAGAAAGCTGAATCCCTATGTAACTGCAAGGCTCGGAAGAGCCCACACACTCAGCTCTTAACCCCAGTGTACAGAAAGTGTCAAAACGTGTTTTTCAGCAGAAATAAACATGTTTCTGCAAGTTTGGTCACCCACATGCAACTTATGGGGCAGTAACAGCACACTTTTCAAAACGTGTTTTTCAGCCCGAAATGAACGCGTTTTTTCAGACAGCTGAATCCCTATGTAACTGCAAGGCTCGGAAGAGCCCACACACTCAGCTCTTAACCCCAGTGTACAGAAAGTGTCAAAACGTGTTTTTCAGCAGAAATAAACATGTTTCTGCAAGTTTGGTCACCCCCATGCAACTTAAGGGGCAGTAACAGCACACTTTTCAAAACGTGTTTTTCAGCCCCAAATGAACGCGGTTTTTCAGACAGCTGAATCCCTATGTAACTGCAAGGCTCGGAAGAGCCCACACACTCAGCTCTTAACCCCAGTGTACAGAAAGTGTCAAAACTTGTTTTTCAGCAGAAATAAACATGTTTCTGCAAGTTTGGTCACCCCCATGCAACTTATGAGGCAGTAACAGCACACTTTTCAAAACGTGTTTTTCAGCCCGAAATAAACGCTTTTTTTCAGACAGCTGAATCCCTATGTAACTGCAAGGCTCAGAAGAGCCCACACTCTCAGCTCTTAACCCCAGTGTACAGAAAGTGTCAAAACGTGTTTTTCAGCAGAAATAAACATGTTTCTGCAAGTTTGGTCACCCACATGCAACTTATGGGGCAGTAACAGCACACTTTTCAAAACGTGTTTTTCAGCCCGAAATGAACGCGTTTTTTCAGACAGCTGAATCCCTATGTAACTGCAAGGCTCGGAAGAGCCCACACACTCAGCTCTTAACCCCAGTGTACAGAAAGTGTCAAAACTTGTTTTTCAGCAGAAATAAACATGTTTCTGCGAGTTTGGTCACCCCCATGCAACTTAAGGGGCAGTAACAGCACACTTTTCAAAACGTGTTTTTCAGCCCGAAATAAACGCGTTTTTTCAGACAGCTGAATCCCTATGTAACTGCAATGCTCAGAAGAGCCAACACACTCAGCTCTTAACCCCAGTGTACAGAAAGTGTCAAAACGTGTTTTTCAGCAGAAATAAACGTTTCTGCAAGTTTGGTCACCCCCATGCAACTTATGAGGCAGTAACAGCACACTTTTCAAAACGTGTTTTTCAGCCCGAAATAAACGCTTTTTTTCAGACAGCTGAATCCCTATTTAACTGCAAGGCTCAGAAGAGCCCACACACTCAGCTCTTAACCCCAGTGTACAGAAAGTGTCAAAACGTGTTTTTCAGCAGAAATAAACATGTTTCTGCAAGTTTGGTCACCCACATGCAACTTATGGGGCAGTAACAGCACACTTTTCAAAACGTGTTTTTCAGCCCGAAATGAACGCGTTTTTTCAGACACTGAATCCCTATGTAACTGAAAGGCTCGGAAGAGCCCACACACTCAGCTCTTAACCCCAGTGTACAGAAAGTGTCAAAACGTGTTTTTCAGTAGAAATAAACATGTTTCTGCTAGTTTGGTCACCCCCATGAAACTTTTGGGGCAGTAACAGCACACTTTTCAAAACGTGTTTTTCAGCCCGAAATAAACACATTTTTTCAGAAAGCTGAATCCCTATGTAACTGCAAGGCTCAGAAGAGCCAACACACTCAGCTCTTAACCCCAGTGTACAGAAAGTGTCAAAACGTGTTTTTCAGCAGAAATAAACATGTTTCTGCAAGTTTGGTCACCCCCATGCAACTTATGGGGCAGTAACAGCACACTTTTCAAAACGTGTTATTCAGCCCAAAATAAACACTTTTTTTAAGACAGCTGAATCCCTATGTAACTGCAAGGCTCAGAAGAGCCAACACACTCAGCTCTTAACCCCAGTGTACAGAAAGTGTCAAAACTTGTTTTTCAGCAGAAATAAACATGTTTCTGCAAGTTTGGTCACCCCCAGGCAACTTAAGGGGCAGTAACAGCACACTTTTCAAAACGTGTTTTTCAGTCCGAAATAAACACATTTTTTCAGAAAGCTGAATCCCTATGTAACTGCAAGGCTCAGAAGAGCCAACACACTCAGCTCTTAACCCCAGTGTACAGAAAGTGTCAAAACGTGTTTTTCAGCAGAAATAAACGTTTCTGCAAGTTTGGTCACCACCATGCAACTTATGGGGCAGTAACAGCACACTTTTCAAATCGTGTTATTCAGCCCAAAATAAACACGTTTTTTCAGACAGCTGAATCCCTATGTAACTGCAAGGCTCAGAAGAGCCAACACACTCAGCTCTTAACCCCAGTGTACAGAAAGTGTCAAAACTTGTTTTTCAGCAGAAATAAACATGTTTCTGCAAGTTTGGTCACCTCCATGCAACTTATGGGGCAGTAAAAGCACACTTCTCAAAACGTGTTTTTCAGCACGAAATAAACGCGATTTTTCAGAAAGCTGAATCCCTATGTAACTGCAAGGCTCGGAAGAGCCCACACACTCAGCTCTTAACCCCAGTGTACAGAAAGTGTCAAAACGTGTTTTTCAGCAGAAATAAACATGTTTCTGCAAGTTTGGTCACCCACATGCAACTTATGGGGCAGTAAAAGCACACTTTTCAAAACGTGTTTTTCAGCCCGAAATAAACGCGTTTTTTCAGAAAGCTGAATCCCTATGTAACTGCAAGGCTCAGAAGAGCCCACACTCTCAGCTCTTAACCCCAGTGTACAGAAAGTGTCAAAACGTGTTTTTCAGCAGAAATAAACATGTTTCTGCAAGTTTGGTCACCCCCATGCAACTTAAGGGGCAGTAACAGCACACTTTTCAAAACGTGTTTTTCAGCCCCAAATGAACGCGGTTTTTCAGACAGCTGAATCCCTATGTAACTGCAAGGCTCAGAAGAGCCCACACACTCAGCTCTTAACCCCAGTGTACAGAAAGTGTCAAAACGTGTTTTTCAGCAGAAATAAACGTTTCTGCAAGTTTGGTCACCACCATGCAACTTATGGGGCAGTAACAGCACACTTTTCAAATCGTGTTATTCAGCCCAAAATAAACACGTTTTTTCAGACAGCTGAATCCCTATGTAACTGCAAGGCTCAGAAGAGCCAACACACTCAGCTCTTAACCCCAGTGTACAGAAAGTGTCAAAACTTGTTTTTCAGCAGAAATAAACATGTTTCTGCAAGTTTGGTCACCCCCATGCAACTTATGGGGCAGTAAAAGCACACTTCTCAAAACGTGTTTTTCAGCACGAAATAAACGCGATTTTTCAGAAAGCTGAATCCCTATGTAACTGCAAGGCTCGGAAGAGCCCACACACTCAGCTCTTAACCCCAGTGTACAGAAAGTGTCAAAACGTGTTTTTCAGCAGAAATAAACATGTTTCTGCAAGTTTGGTCACCCACATGCAACTTATGGGGCAGTAACAGCACACTTTTCAAAACGTGTTTTTCAGCCCGAAATGAACGCGTTTTTTCAGACAGCTGAATCCCTATGTAACTGCAAGGCTCGGAAGAGCCCACACACTCAGCTCTTAACCCCAGTGTACAGAAAGTGTCAAAACGTGTTTTTCAGCAGAAATAAACATGTTTCTGCAAGTTTGGTCACCCCCATGCAACTTAAGGGGCAGTAACAGCACACTTTTCAAAACGTGTTTTTCAGCCCCAAATGAACGCGGTTTTTCAGACAGCTGAATCCCTATGTAACTGCAAGGCTCGGAAGAGCCCACACACTCAGCTCTTAACCCCAGTGTACAGAAAGTGTCAAAACTTGTTTTTCAGCAGAAATAAACATGTTTCTGCAAGTTTGGTCACCCCCATGCAACTTATGAGGCAGTAACAGCACACTTTTCAAAACGTGTTTTTCAGCCCGAAATAAACGCTTTTTTTCAGACAGCTGAATCCCTATGTAAATGCAAGGCTCAGAAGAGCCCACACTCTCAGCTCTTAACCCCAGTGTACAGAAAGTGTCAAAACGTGTTTTTCAGCAGAAATAAACATGTTTCTGCAAGTTTGGTCACCCACATGCAACTTATGGGGCAGTAACAGCACACTTTTCAAAACGTGTTTTTCAGCCCGAAATGAACGCGTTTTTTCAGACAGCTGAATCCCTATGTAACTGCAAGGCTCGGAAGAGCCCACAAACTCAGCTCTTAACCCCAGTGTACAGAAAGTGTCAAAACGTGTTTTTCAGCAGAAATAAACATGTTTCTGCAAGTTTGGTCACCCCCAGGCAACTTAAGGGGCAGTAACAGCACACTTTTCAAAACGTGTTTTTCAGTCCGAAATAAACACATTTTTTCAGAAAGCTGAATCCCTATGTAACTGCAAGGCTCAGAAGAGCCAACACACTCAGCTCTTAACCCCAGTGTACAGAAAGTGTCAAAACGTGTTTTTCAGCAGAAATAAACGTTTCTGCAAGTTTGGTCACCACCATGCAACTTATGGGGCAGTAACAGCACACTTTTCAAATCGTGTTATTCAGCCCAAAATAAACACGTTTTTTCAGACAGCTGAATCCCTATGTAACTGAAAGGCTCAGAAGAGCCAACACACTCAGCTCTTAACCCCAGTGTACAGAAAGTGTCAAAACTTGTTTTTCAGCAGAAATAAACATGTTTCCGCAAGTTTGGTCACCCCCATGCAACTTATGGGGCAGTAAAAGCACACTTTTCAAAACGTGTTTTTCAGCCCGAAATAAACGCGTTTTTTCAGAAAGCTGAATCCCTATGTAACTGCAAGGCTCAGAAGAGCCCACACTCTCAGCTCTTAACCCCAGTGTACAGAAAGTGTCAAAACGTGTTTTTCAGCAGAAATAAACATGTTTCTGCAAGTTTGGTCACCCCCATGCAACTTAAGGGGCAGTAACAGCACACTTTTCAAAACGTGTTTTTCAGCCCCAAATGAACGCGGTTTTTCAGACAGCTGAATCCCTATGTAACTGCAAGGCTCAGAAGAGCCCACACACTCAGCTCTTAACCCCAGTGTACAGAAAGTGTCAAAACTTATTTTTCAGCAGAAATAAACATGTTTCTGCAAGTTTGGTCACCCCCATGCAACTTAAGGGGCAGTAACAGCACACTTTTCAAAACGTGTTTTTCAGCCCCAAATGAACGCGTTTTTTCAGACAGCTGAATCCCTATGTAACTGCAAGGCTCGGAAGAGCCCACACACTCAGCTCTTAACCCCAGTGTACAGAAAGTGTCAAAACGTGTTTTTCAGCAGAAATAAACGTTTCTGCAAGTTTGGTCACCACCATGCAACTTATGGGGCAGTAACAGCACACTTTTCAAATCGTGTTATTCAGCCCAAAATAAACACGTTTTTTCAGACAGCTGAATCCCTATGTAACTGCAAGGCTCAGAAGAGCCAACACACTCAGCTCTTAACCCCAGTGTACAGAAAGTGTCAAAACTTGTTTTTCAGCAGAAATAAACATGTTTCTGCAAGTTTGGTCACCCCCATGCAACTTATGGGGCAGTAAAAGCACACTTCTCAAAACGTGTTTTTCAGCACGAAATAAACGCGATTTTTCAGAAAGCTGAATCCCTATGTAACTGCAAGGCTCGGAAGAGCCCACACACTCAGCTCTTAACCCCAGTGTACAGAAAGTGTCAAAA
Source organism: Lepisosteus oculatus (assembly GCF_040954835.1). Classification (NCBI taxonomy): domain Eukaryota; kingdom Metazoa; phylum Chordata; class Actinopteri; order Semionotiformes; family Lepisosteidae; genus Lepisosteus; species Lepisosteus oculatus. Next base: position 30,227 of record NW_027167758.1, on the reverse strand, counting down.
CGTGTTTTTCAGCAGAAATAAACATGTTTCTGCAAGTTTGGTCACCCACATGCAACTTATGGGGCAGTAACAGCACACTTTTCAAAACGTGTTTTTCAGCCCGAAATGAACGCGTTTTTTCAGACAGCTGAATCCCTATGTAACTGCAAGGCTCGGAAGAGCCCACACACTCAGCTCTTAACCCCAGTGTACAGAAAGTGTCAAAACGTGTTTTTCAGCAGAAATAAACATGTTTCTGCAAGTTTGGTCACCCCCATGCAACTTAAGGGGCAGTAACAGCACACTTTTCAAAACGTGTTTTTCAGCCCCAAATGAACGCGGTTTTTCAGACAGCTGAATCCCTATGTAACTGCAAGGCTCGGAAGAGCCCACACACTCAGCTCTTAACCCCAGTGTACAGAAAGTGTCAAAACTTGTTTTTCAGCAGAAATAAACATGTTTCTGCAAGTTTGGTCACCCCCATGCAACTTATGAGGCAGTAACAGCACACTTTTCAAAACGTGTTTTTCAGCCCGAAATAAACGCTTTTTTTCAGACAGCTGAATCCCTATGTAACTGCAAGGCTCAGAAGAGCCCACACTCTCAGCTCTTAACCCCAGTGTACAGAAAGTGTCAAAACGTGTTTTTCAGCAGAAATAAACATGTTTCTGCAAGTTTGGTCACCCACATGCAACTTATGGGGCAGTAACAGCACACTTTTCAAAACGTGTTTTTCAGCCCGAAATGAACGCGTTTTTTCAGACAGCTGAATCCCTATGTAACTGCAAGGCTCGGAAGAGCCCACACACTCAGCTCTTAACCCCAGTGTACAGAAAGTGTCAAAACTTGTTTTTCAGCAGAAATAAACATGTTTCTGCGAGTTTGGTCACCCCCATGCAACTTAAGGGGCAGTAACAGCACACTTTTCAAAACGTGTTTTTCAGCCCGAAATAAACGCGTTTTTTCAGACAGCTGAATCCCTATGTAACTGCAATGCTCAGAAGAGCCAACACACTCAGCTCTTAACCCCAGTGTACAGAAAGTGTCAAAACGTGTTTTTCAGCAGAAATAAACGTTTCTGCAAGTTTGGTCACCCCCATGCAACTTATGAGGCAGTAACAGCACACTTTTCAAAACGTGTTTTTCAGCCCGAAATAAACGCTTTTTTTCAGACAGCTGAATCCCTATTTAACTGCAAGGCTCAGAAGAGCCCACACACTCAGCTCTTAACCCCAGTGTACAGAAAGTGTCAAAACGTGTTTTTCAGCAGAAATAAACATGTTTCTGCAAGTTTGGTCACCCACATGCAACTTATGGGGCAGTAACAGCACACTTTTCAAAACGTGTTTTTCAGCCCGAAATGAACGCGTTTTTTCAGACACTGAATCCCTATGTAACTGAAAGGCTCGGAAGAGCCCACACACTCAGCTCTTAACCCCAGTGTACAGAAAGTGTCAAAACGTGTTTTTCAGTAGAAATAAACATGTTTCTGCTAGTTTGGTCACCCCCATGAAACTTTTGGGGCAGTAACAGCACACTTTTCAAAACGTGTTTTTCAGCCCGAAATAAACACATTTTTTCAGAAAGCTGAATCCCTATGTAACTGCAAGGCTCAGAAGAGCCAACACACTCAGCTCTTAACCCCAGTGTACAGAAAGTGTCAAAACGTGTTTTTCAGCAGAAATAAACATGTTTCTGCAAGTTTGGTCACCCCCATGCAACTTATGGGGCAGTAACAGCACACTTTTCAAAACGTGTTATTCAGCCCAAAATAAACACTTTTTTTAAGACAGCTGAATCCCTATGTAACTGCAAGGCTCAGAAGAGCCAACACACTCAGCTCTTAACCCCAGTGTACAGAAAGTGTCAAAACTTGTTTTTCAGCAGAAATAAACATGTTTCTGCAAGTTTGGTCACCCCCAGGCAACTTAAGGGGCAGTAACAGCACACTTTTCAAAACGTGTTTTTCAGTCCGAAATAAACACATTTTTTCAGAAAGCTGAATCCCTATGTAACTGCAAGGCTCAGAAGAGCCAACACACTCAGCTCTTAACCCCAGTGTACAGAAAGTGTCAAAACGTGTTTTTCAGCAGAAATAAACGTTTCTGCAAGTTTGGTCACCACCATGCAACTTATGGGGCAGTAACAGCACACTTTTCAAATCGTGTTATTCAGCCCAAAATAAACACGTTTTTTCAGACAGCTGAATCCCTATGTAACTGCAAGGCTCAGAAGAGCCAACACACTCAGCTCTTAACCCCAGTGTACAGAAAGTGTCAAAACTTGTTTTTCAGCAGAAATAAACATGTTTCTGCAAGTTTGGTCACCTCCATGCAACTTATGGGGCAGTAAAAGCACACTTCTCAAAACGTGTTTTTCAGCACGAAATAAACGCGATTTTTCAGAAAGCTGAATCCCTATGTAACTGCAAGGCTCGGAAGAGCCCACACACTCAGCTCTTAACCCCAGTGTACAGAAAGTGTCAAAACGTGTTTTTCAGCAGAAATAAACATGTTTCTGCAAGTTTGGTCACCCACATGCAACTTATGGGGCAGTAAAAGCACACTTTTCAAAACGTGTTTTTCAGCCCGAAATAAACGCGTTTTTTCAGAAAGCTGAATCCCTATGTAACTGCAAGGCTCAGAAGAGCCCACACTCTCAGCTCTTAACCCCAGTGTACAGAAAGTGTCAAAACGTGTTTTTCAGCAGAAATAAACATGTTTCTGCAAGTTTGGTCACCCCCATGCAACTTAAGGGGCAGTAACAGCACACTTTTCAAAACGTGTTTTTCAGCCCCAAATGAACGCGGTTTTTCAGACAGCTGAATCCCTATGTAACTGCAAGGCTCAGAAGAGCCCACACACTCAGCTCTTAACCCCAGTGTACAGAAAGTGTCAAAACGTGTTTTTCAGCAGAAATAAACGTTTCTGCAAGTTTGGTCACCACCATGCAACTTATGGGGCAGTAACAGCACACTTTTCAAATCGTGTTATTCAGCCCAAAATAAACACGTTTTTTCAGACAGCTGAATCCCTATGTAACTGCAAGGCTCAGAAGAGCCAACACACTCAGCTCTTAACCCCAGTGTACAGAAAGTGTCAAAACTTGTTTTTCAGCAGAAATAAACATGTTTCTGCAAGTTTGGTCACCCCCATGCAACTTATGGGGCAGTAAAAGCACACTTCTCAAAACGTGTTTTTCAGCACGAAATAAACGCGATTTTTCAGAAAGCTGAATCCCTATGTAACTGCAAGGCTCGGAAGAGCCCACACACTCAGCTCTTAACCCCAGTGTACAGAAAGTGTCAAAACGTGTTTTTCAGCAGAAATAAACATGTTTCTGCAAGTTTGGTCACCCACATGCAACTTATGGGGCAGTAACAGCACACTTTTCAAAACGTGTTTTTCAGCCCGAAATGAACGCGTTTTTTCAGACAGCTGAATCCCTATGTAACTGCAAGGCTCGGAAGAGCCCACACACTCAGCTCTTAACCCCAGTGTACAGAAAGTGTCAAAACGTGTTTTTCAGCAGAAATAAACATGTTTCTGCAAGTTTGGTCACCCCCATGCAACTTAAGGGGCAGTAACAGCACACTTTTCAAAACGTGTTTTTCAGCCCCAAATGAACGCGGTTTTTCAGACAGCTGAATCCCTATGTAACTGCAAGGCTCGGAAGAGCCCACACACTCAGCTCTTAACCCCAGTGTACAGAAAGTGTCAAAACTTGTTTTTCAGCAGAAATAAACATGTTTCTGCAAGTTTGGTCACCCCCATGCAACTTATGAGGCAGTAACAGCACACTTTTCAAAACGTGTTTTTCAGCCCGAAATAAACGCTTTTTTTCAGACAGCTGAATCCCTATGTAACTGCAAGGCTCAGAAGAGCCCACACTCTCAGCTCTTAACCCCAGTGTACAGAAAGTGTCAAAACGTGTTTTTCAGCAGAAATAAACATGTTTCTGCAAGTTTGGTCACCCACATGCAACTTATGGGGCAGTAACAGCACACTTTTCAAAACGTGTTTTTCAGCCCGAAATGAACGCGTTTTTTCAGACAGCTGAATCCCTATGTAACTGCAAGGCTCGGAAGAGCCCACACACTCAGCTCTTAACCCCAGTGTACAGAAAGTGTCAAAACTTGTTTTTCAGCAGAAATAAACATGTTTCTGCGAGTTTGGTCACCCCCATGCAACTTAAGGGGCAGTAACAGCACACTTTTCAAAACGTGTTTTTCAGCCCGAAATAAACGCGTTTTTTCAGACAGCTGAATCCCTATGTAACTGCAATGCTCAGAAGAGCCAACACACTCAGCTCTTAACCCCAGTGTACAGAAAGTGTCAAAACGTGTTTTTCAGCAGAAATAAACGTTTCTGCAAGTTTGGTCACCCCCATGCAACTTATGAGGCAGTAACAGCACACTTTTCAAAACGTGTTTTTCAGCCCGAAATAAACGCTTTTTTTCAGACAGCTGAATCCCTATTTAACTGCAAGGCTCAGAAGAGCCCACACACTCAGCTCTTAACCCCAGTGTACAGAAAGTGTCAAAACGTGTTTTTCAGCAGAAATAAACATGTTTCTGCAAGTTTGGTCACCCACATGCAACTTATGGGGCAGTAACAGCACACTTTTCAAAACGTGTTTTTCAGCCCGAAATGAACGCGTTTTTTCAGACACTGAATCCCTATGTAACTGAAAGGCTCGGAAGAGCCCACACACTCAGCTCTTAACCCCAGTGTACAGAAAGTGTCAAAACGTGTTTTTCAGTAGAAATAAACATGTTTCTGCTAGTTTGGTCACCCCCATGAAACTTTTGGGGCAGTAACAGCACACTTTTCAAAACGTGTTTTTCAGCCCGAAATAAACACATTTTTTCAGAAAGCTGAATCCCTATGTAACTGCAAGGCTCAGAAGAGCCAACACACTCAGCTCTTAACCCCAGTGTACAGAAAGTGTCAAAACGTGTTTTTCAGCAGAAATAAACATGTTTCTGCAAGTTTGGTCACCCCCATGCAACTTATGGGGCAGTAACAGCACACTTTTCAAAACGTGTTATTCAGCCCAAAATAAACACTTTTTTTAAGACAGCTGAATCCCTATGTAACTGCAAGGCTCAGAAGAGCCAACACACTCAGCTCTTAACCCCAGTGTACAGAAAGTGTCAAAACTTGTTTTTCAGCAGAAATAAACATGTTTCTGCAAGTTTGGTCACCCCCAGGCAACTTAAGGGGCAGTAACAGCACACTTTTCAAAACGTGTTTTTCAGTCCGAAATAAACACATTTTTTCAGAAAGCTGAATCCCTATGTAACTGCAAGGCTCAGAAGAGCCAACACACTCAGCTCTTAACCCCAGTGTACAGAAAGTGTCAAAACGTGTTTTTCAGCAGAAATAAACGTTTCTGCAAGTTTGGTCACCACCATGCAACTTATGGGGCAGTAACAGCACACTTTTCAAATCGTGTTATTCAGCCCAAAATAAACACGTTTTTTCAGACAGCTGAATCCCTATGTAACTGCAAGGCTCAGAAGAGCCAACACACTCAGCTCTTAACCCCAGTGTACAGAAAGTGTCAAAACTTGTTTTTCAGCAGAAATAAACATGTTTCTGCAAGTTTGGTCACCTCCATGCAACTTATGGGGCAGTAAAAGCACACTTCTCAAAACGTGTTTTTCAGCACGAAATAAACGCGATTTTTCAGAAAGCTGAATCCCTATGTAACTGCAAGGCTCGGAAGAGCCCACACACTCAGCTCTTAACCCCAGTGTACAGAAAGTGTCAAAACGTGTTTTTCAGCAGAAATAAACATGTTTCTGCAAGTTTGGTCACCCACATGCAACTTATGGGGCAGTAACAGCACACTTTTCAAAACGTGTTTTTCAGCCCGAAATGAACGCGTTTTTTCAGACAGCTGAATCCCTATGTAACTGCAAGGCTCGGAAGAGCCCACACACTCAGCTCTTAACCCCAGTGTACAGAAAGTGTCAAAACGTGTTTTTCAGCAGAAATAAACATGTTTCTGCAAGTTTGGTCACCCCCATGCAACTTAAGGGGCAGTAACAGCACACTTTTCAAAACGTGTTTTTCAGCCCCAAATGAACGCGGTTTTTCAGACAGCTGAATCCCTATGTAACTGCAAGGCTCAGAAGAGCCCACACACTCAGCTCTTAACCCCAGTGTACAGAAAGTGTCAAAACTTATTTTTCAGCAGAAATAAACATGTTTCTGCAAGTTTGGTCACCCCCATGCAACTTAAGGGGCAGTAACAGCACACTTTTCAAAACGTGTTTTTCAGCCCGAAATGAACGCGTTTTTTCAGACAGCTGAATCCCTATGTAACTGCAAGGCTCAGAAGAGCCCACACACTCAGCTCTTAACCCCAGTGTACAGAAAGTGTCAAAACGTGTTTTTCAGCAGAAATAAACATGTTTCTGCAAGTTTGGTCACCCCCATGCAACTTAAGGGGCAGTAACAGCACACTTTTCAAAACGTGTTTTTCAGCCCGAAATAAACGCGTTCCTTCAGACAACTGAATCCCTATGTAACTGCAAGGCTCAGAAGAGCCAACACACTCAGCTCTTAACCCCAGTGTACAGAAAGTGTCAAAACGTGTTTTTCAGCAGAAATAAACGTTTCTGCAAGTTTGGTCACCACCATGCAACTTATGGGGCAGTAACAGCACACTTTTCAAATCGTGTTATTCAGCCCAAAATAAACACGTTTTTTCAGACAGCTGAATCCCTATGTAACTGCAAGGCTCAGAAGAGCCAACACACTCAGCTCTTAACCCCAGTGTACAGAAAGTGTCAAAACTTGTTTTTCAGCAGAAATAAACATGTTTCTGCAAGTTTGGTCACCCCCATGCAACTTATGGGGCAGTAAAAGCACACTTCTCAAAACGTGTTTTTCAGCACGAAATAAACGCGATTTTTCAGAAAGCTGAATCCCTATGTAACTGCAAGGCTCGGAAGAGCCCACACACTCAGCTCTTAACCCCAGTGTACAGAAAGTGTCAAAACGTGTTTTTCAGCAGAAATAAACATGTTTCTGCAAGTTTGGTCACCCACATGCAACTTATGGGGCAGTAACAGCACACTTTTCAAAACGTGTTTTTCAGCCCGAAATGAACACGTTTTTTCAGACAGCTGAATCCCTATGTAACTGCAAGGCTCGGAAGAGCCCACACACTCAGCTCTTAACCCCAGTGTACAGAAAGTGTCAAAACGTGTTTTTCAGCAGAAATAAACATGTTTCTGCAAGTTTGGTCACCCCCATGCAACTTAAGGGGCAGTAACAGCACACTTTTCAAAACGTGTTTTTCAGCCCCAAATGAACGCGGTTTTTCAGACAGCTGAATCCCTATGTAACTGCAAGGCTCGGAAGAGCCCACACACTCAGCTCTTAACCCCAGTGTACAGAAAGTGTCAAAACTTGTTTTTCAGCAGAAATAAACATGTTTCTGCAAGTTTGGTCACCCCCATGCAACTTATGAGGCAGTAACAGCACACTTTTCAAAACGTGTTTTTCAGCCCGAAATAAACGCTTTTTTTCAGACAGCTGAATCCCTATGTAAATGCAAGGCTCAGAAGAGCCCACACTCTCAGCTCTTAACCCCAGTGTACAGAAAGTGTCAAAACGTGTTTTTCAGCAGAAATAAACATGTTTCTGCAAGTTTGGTCACCCACATGCAACTTATGGGGCAGTAACAGCACACTTTTCAAAACGTGTTTTTCAGCCCGAAATGAACGCGTTTTTTCAGACAGCTGAATCCCTATGTAACTGCAAGGCTCGGAAGAGCCCACAAACTCAGCTCTTAACCCCAGTGTACAGAAAGTGTCAAAACGTGTTTTTCAGCAGAAATAAACATGTTTCTGCAAGTTTGGTCACCCCCAGGCAACTTAAGGGGCAGTAACAGCACACTTTTCAAAACGTGTTTTTCAGTCCGAAATAAACACATTTTTTCAGAAAGCTGAATCCCTATGTAACTGCAAGGCTCAGAAGAGCCAACACACTCAGCTCTTAACCCCAGTGTACAGAAAGTGTCAAAACGTGTTTTTCAGCAGAAATAAACGTTTCTGCAAGTTTGGTCACCACCATGCAACTTATGGGGCAGTAACAGCACACTTTTCAAATCGTGTTATTCAGCCCAAAATAAACACGTTTTTTCAGACAGCTGAATCCCTATGTAACTGAAAGGCTCAGAAGAGCCAACACACTCAGCTCTTAACCCCAGTGTACAGAAAGTGTCAAAACTTGTTTTTCAGCAGAAATAAACATGTTTCCGCAAGTTTGGTCACCCCCATGCAACTTATGGGGCAGTAAAAGCACACTTTTCAAAACGTGTTTTTCAGCCCGAAATAAACGCGTTTTTTCAGAAAGCTGAATCCCTATGTAACTGCAAGGCTCAGAAGAGCCCACACTCTCAGCTCTTAACCCCAGTGTACAGAAAGTGTCAAAACGTGTTTTTCAGCAGAAATAAACATGTTTCTGCAAGTTTGGTCACCCCCATGCAACTTAAGGGGCAGTAACAGCACACTTTTCAAAACGTGTTTTTCAGCCCCAAATGAACGCGGTTTTTCAGACAGCTGAATCCCTATGTAACTGCAAGGCTCAGAAGAGCCCACACACTCAGCTCTTAACCCCAGTGTACAGAAAGTGTCAAAACTTATTTTTCAGCAGAAATAAACATGTTTCTGCAAGTTTGGTCACCCCCATGCAACTTAAGGGGCAGTAACAGCACACTTTTCAAAACGTGTTTTTCAGCCCCAAATGAACGCGTTTTTTCAGACAGCTGAATCCCTATGTAACTGCAAGGCTCGGAAGAGCCCACACACTCAGCTCTTAACCCCAGTGTACAGAAAGTGTCAAAACGTGTTTTTCAGCAGAAATAAACGTTTCTGCAAGTTTGGTCACCCCCATGCAACTTATGGGGCAGTAACAGCACACTTTTCAAATCGTGTTATTCAGCCCAAAATAAACACGTTTTTTCAGACAGCTGAATCCCTATGTAACTGCAAGGCTCAGAAGAGCCAACACACTCAGCTCTTAACCCCAGTGTACAGAAAGTGTCAAAACTTGTTTTTCAGCAGAAATAAACATGTTTCTGCAAGTTTGGTCACCCCCATGCAACTTATGGGGCAGTAAAAGCACACTTCTCAAAACGTGTTTTTCAGCACGAAATAAACGCGATTTTTCAGAAAGCTGAATCCCTATGTAACTGCAAGGCTCGGAAGAGCCCACACACTCAGCTCTTAACCCCAGTGTACAGAAAGTGTCAAAACGTGTTTTTCAGCAGAAATAAACATGTTTCTGCAAGTTTGGTCACCCACATGCAACTTATGGGGCAGTAACAGCACACTTTTCAAAACGTGTTTTTCAGCCCGAAATGAACGCGTTTTTTCAGACAGCTGAATCCCTATGTAACTGCAAGGCTCGGAAGAGCCCACACACTCAGCTCTTAACCCCAGTGTACAGAAAGTGTCAAAACGTGTTTTTCAGCAGAAATAAACATGTTTCTGCAAGTTTGGTCACCCCCATGCAACTTAAGGGGCAGTAACAGCACACTTTTCAAAACGTGTTTTTCAGCCCCAAATGAACGCGGTTTTTCAGACAGCTGAATCCCTATGTAACTGCAAGGCTCGGAAGAGCCCACACACTCAGCTCTTAACCCCAGTGTACAGAAAGTGTCAAAACTTGTTTTTCAGCAGAAATAAACATGTTTCTGCAAGTTTGGTCACCCCCATGCAACTTATGAGGCAGTAACAGCACACTTTTCAAAACGTGTTTTTCAGCCCGAAATAAACGCTTTTTTTCAGACAGCTGAATCCCTATGTAACTGCAAGGCTCAGAAGAGCCCACACTCTCAGCTCTTAACCCCAGTGTACAGAAAGTGTCAAAACGTGTTTTTCAGCAGAAATAAACATGTTTCTGCAAGTTTGGTCACCCACATGCAACTTATGGGGCAGTAACAGCACACTTTTCAAAACGTGTTTTTCAGCCCGAAATGAACGCGTTTTTTCAGACAGCTGAATCCCTATGTAACTGCAAGGCTCGGAAGAGCCCACACACTCAGCTCTTAACCCCAGTGTACAGAAAGTGTCAAAACTTGTTTTTCAGCAGAAATAAACATGTTTCTGCAAGTTTGGTCACCCCCATGCAACTTAAGGGGCAGTAACAGCACACTTTTCAAAACGGGTTTTTCAGCCCGAAATAAACGCGTTCCTTCAGACAGCTGAATCCCTATGTAACTGCAAGGCTCAGAAGAGCCAACACACTCAGCTCTTAACCCCAGTGTACAGAAAGTGTCAAAACGTGTTTTTCAGCAGAAATAAACGTTTCTGCAAGTTTGGTCACCCCCATGCAACTTATGAGGCAGTAACAGCACACTTTTCAAAACGTGTTTTTCAGCCCAAAATAAACACGTTTTTTCAGACAGCTGAATCCCTATGTAACTGCAAGGCTCAGAAGAGCCCACACACTCAGCTCTTAACCCTAGTGTACAGAAAGTGTCAAAACGTGTTTTTCAGCAGAAATAAACGTTTCTGCAAGTTTGGTCACCCCCATGCAACTTATGAGGCAGTAACAGCACACTTTTCAAAACGTGTTTTTCAGCCCGAAATAAACGCTTTTTTTCAGACAGCTGAATCCCTATGTAACTGCAAGGCTCAGAAGAGCCCACACACTCAGCTCTTAACCCCAGTGTACAGAAAGTGTCAAAACGTGTTTTTCAGCAGAAATAAACATGTTTCTGCAAGTTTGGTCACCCACATGCAACTTATGGGGCAGTAACAGCACACTTTTCAAAACGTGTTTTTCAGCCCGAAATAAACGCGTTCCTTCAGACAGCTGAATCCCTATGTAACTGCAAGGCTCAGAAGAGCCAACACACTCAGCTCTTAACCCCAGTGTACAGAAAGTGTCAAAACGTGTTTTTCAGCAGAAATAAACGTTTCTGCAAGTTTGGTCACCCCCATGCAACTTATGAGGCAGTAACAGCACACTTTTCAAAACGTGTTTTTCAGCCCAAAATAAACACGTTTTTTCAGACAGCTGAATCCCTATGTAACTGCAAGGCTCAGAAGAGCCCACACACTCAGCTCTTAACCCTAGTGTACAGAAAGTGTCAAAACGTGTTTTTCAGCAGAAATAAACATGTTTCTGCAAGTTTGGTCACCCACATGCAACTTATGGGGCAGTAACAGCACACTTTTCAAAACGTGTTTTTCAGCCCGAAATAAACGCGTTCCTTCAGACAGCTGAATCCCTATGTAACTGCAAGGCTCAGAAGAGCCAACACACTCAGCTCTTAACCCCAGTGTACAGAAAGTGTCAAAACGTGTTTTTCAGCAGAAATAAACGTTTCTGCAAGTTTGGTCACCCCCATGCAACTTATGAGGCAGTAACAGCACACTTTTCAAAACGTGTTTTTCAGCCCGAAATAAACGCTTTTTTTCAGACAGCTGAATCCCTATGTAACTGCAAGGCTCAGAAGAGCCCACACACTCAGCTCTTAACCCCAGTGTACAGAAAGTGTCAAAACGTGTTTTTCAGCAGAAATAAACATGTTTCTGCAAGTTTGGTCACCCACATGCAACTTATGGGGCAGTAACAGCACACTTTTCAAAACGTGTTTTTCAGCCCGAAATGAACGCGTTTTTTCAGACAGCTGAATCCCTATGTAACTGCAAGGCTCGGAAGAGCCCACACACTCAGCTCTTAACCCCAGTGTACAGAAAGTGTCAAAACGTGTTTTTCAGCAGAAATAAACATGTTTCTGCAAGTTTGGTCACCCCCATGCAACTTAAGGGGCAGTAACAGCACACTTTTCAAAACGGGTTTTTCAGCCCGAAATAAACGCGTTCCTTCAGACAGCTGAATCCCTATGTAACTGCAAGGCTCAGAAGAGCCAACACACTCAGCTCTTAACCCCAGTGTACAGAAAGTGTCAAAACGTGTTTTTCAGCAGAAATAAACGTTTCTGCAAGTTTGGTCACCCCCATGCAACTTATGAGGCAGTAACAGCACACTTTTCAAAACGTGTTTTTCAGCCGGAAATAAACGCTTTTTTTCAGACAGCTGAATCCCTATGTAACTGCAAGGCTCAGAAGAGCCCACACACTCAGCTCTTAACCCCAGTGTACAGAAAGTGTCAAAACGTGTTTTTCAGCAGAAATAATAATGTTTCTGCTGGTTTGGTCACCCCCATGAAACTTATGGGGCAGTAACAGCACACTTTTCAAAACGTGTTTTTCAGTCCGAAATAAACACATTTTTTCAGAAAGCTGAATCCCTATGTAACTGCAAGGCTCAGAAGAGCCAACACACTCAGCTCTTAACCCCAGTGTACAGAAAGTGTCAAAACGTGTTTTTCAGCAGAAATAAACGTTTCTGCAAGTTTGGTCACCACCATGCAACTTATGGGGCAGTAACAGCACACTTTTCAAATCGTGTTATTCAGCCCAAAATAAACACGTTTTTTCAGACAGCTGAATCCCTATGTAACTGCAAGGCTCAGAAGAGCCAACACACTCAGCTCTTAACCCCAGTGTACAGAAAGTGTCAAAACTTGTTTTTCAGCAGAAATAAACATGTTTCTGCAAGTTTGGTCACCCCCATGCAACTTATGGGGCAGTAAAAGCACACTTTTCAAAACGTGTTTTTCAGCCCAAAATAAACACGTTTTTTCAGAAAGCTGAATCCCTATGTAACTGCAAGGCTCAGAAGAGCCCACACACTCAGCTCTTAACCCTAGTGTACAGAAAGTGTCAAAACGTGTTTTTCAGCAGAAATAAACGTTTCTGCAAGTTTGGTCACCCCCATGCAACTTATGAGGCAGTAACAGCACACTTTTCAAAACGTGTTTTTCAGCCCGAAATAAACGCTTTTTTTCAGACAGCTGAATCCCTATGTAACTGCAAGGCTCAGAAGAGCCCACACACTCAGCTCTTAACCCCAGTGTACAGAAAGTGTCAAAACGTGTTTTTCAGCAGAAATAAACGTTTCTGCAAGTTTGGTCACCCCCATGCAACTTATGAGGCAGTAACAGCACACTTTTCAAAACGTGTTTTTCAGCCCAAAATAAACACGTTTTTTCAGACAGCTGAATCCCTATGTAACTGCAAGGCTCAGAAGAGCCCACACACTCAGCTCTTAACCCTAGTGTACAGAAAGTGTCAAAACGTGTTTTTCAGCAGAAATAAACATGTTTCTGCAAGTTTGGTCACCCACATGCAACTTATGGGGCAGTAACAGCACACTTTTCAAAACGTGTTTTTCAGCCCGAAATAAACGCGTTCCTTCAGACAGCTGAATCCCTATGTAACTGCAAGGCTCAGAAGAGCCAACACACTCAGCTCTTAACCCCAGTGTACAGAAAGTGTCAAAACGTGTTTTTCAGCAGAAATAAACGTTTCTGCAAGTTTGGTCACCCCCATGCAACTTATGAGGCAGTAACAGCACACTTTTCAAAACGTGTTTTTCAGCCCAAAATAAACACGTTTTTTCAGACAGCTGAATCCCTATGTAACTGCAAGGCTCAGAAGAGCCCACACACTCAGCTCTTAACCCTAGTGTACAGAAAGTGTCAAAACGTGTTTTTCAGCAGAAATAAACATGTTTCTGCAAGTTTGGTCACCCACATGCAACTTATGGGGCAGTAACAGCACACTTTTCAAAACGTGTTTTTCAGCCCGAAATAAACGCGTTCCTTCAGACAGCTGAATCCCTATGTAACTGCAAGGCTCAGAAGAGCCAACACACTCAGCTCTTAACCCCAGTGTACAGAAAGTGTCAAAACGTGTTTTTCAGCAGAAATAAACGTTTCTGCAAGTTTGGTCACCCCCATGCAACTTATGAGGCAGTAACAGCACACTTTTCAAAACGTGTTTTTCAGCCGGAAATAAACGCTTTTTTTCAGACAGCTGAATCCCTATGTAACTGCAAGGCTCAGAAGAGCCCACACACTCAGCTCTTAACCCCAGTGTACAGAAAGTGTCAAAACGTGTTTTTCAGCAGAAATAAACATGTTTCTGCAAGTTTGGTCACCCACATGCAACTTATGGGGCAGTAACAGCACACTTTTCAAAACGTGTTTTTCAGCCCGAAATGAACGCGTTTTTTCAGACAGCTGAATCCCTATGTAACTGCAAGGCTCGGAAGAGCCCACACACTCAGCTCTTAACCCCAGTGTACAGAAAGTGTCAAAACGTGTTTTTCAGCAGAAATAAACATGTTTCTGCAAGTTTGGTCACCCCCATGCAACTTAAGGGGCAGTAACAGCACACTTTTCAAAACGGGTTTTTCAGCCCGAAATAAACGCGTTCCTTCAGACAGCTGAATCCCTATGTAACTGCAAGGCTCAGAAGAGCCAACACACTCAGCTCTTAACCCCAGTGTACAGAAAGTGTCAAAACGTGTTTTTCAGCAGAAATAAACGTTTCTGCAAGTTTGGTCACCCCCATGCAACTTATGAGGCAGTAACAGCACACTTTTCAAAACGTGTTTTTCAGCCGGAAATAAACGCTTTTTTTCAGACAGCTGAATCCCTATGTAACTGCAAGGCTCAGAAGAGCCCACACACTCAGCTCTTAACCCCAGTGTACAGAAAGTGTCAAAACGTGTTTTTCAGCAGAAATAATAATGTTTCTGCTGGTTTGGTCACCCCCATGAAACTTATGGGGCAGTAACAGCACACTTTTCAAAACGTGTTTTTCAGCCCCAAATGAACGCGGTTTTTCAGACAGCTGAATCCCTATGTAACTGCAAGGCTCGGAAGAGCCCACACACTCAGCTCTTAACCCCAGTGTACAGAAAGTGTCAAAACTTGTTTTTCAGCAGAAATAAACATGTTTCTGCAAGTTTGGTCACCCCCATGCAACTTAAGGGGCAGTAACAGCACACTTTTCAAAACGTGTTTTTCAGCCCGAAATAAACGCGTTCCTTCAGACAACTGAATCCCTATGTAACTGCAAGGCTCAGAAGAGCCAACACACTCAGCTCTTAACCCCAGTGTACAGAAAGTGTCAAAACGTGTTTTTCAGCAGAAATAAACGTTTCTGCAAGTTTGGTCACCACCATGCAACTTATGGGGCAGTAACAGCACACTTTTCAAATCGTGTTATTCAGCCCAAAATAAACACGTTTTTTCAGACAGCTGAATCCCTATGTAACTGCAAGGCTCAGAAGAGCCAACACACTCAGCTCTTAACCCCAGTGTACAGAAAGTGTCAAAACTTGTTTTTCAGCAGAAATAAACATGTTTCTGCAAGTTTGGTCACCCCCATGCAACTTATGGGGCAGTAAAAGCACACTTCTCAAAACGTGTTTTTCAGCACGAAATAAACGCGATTTTTCAGAAAGCTGAATCCCTATGTAACTGCAAGGCTCGGAAGAGCCCACACACTCAGCTCTTAACCCCAGTGTACAGAAAGTGTCAAAACGTGTTTTTCAGCAGAAATAAACATGTTTCTGCAAGTTTGGTCACCCACATGCAACTTATGGGGCAGTAACAGCACACTTTTCAAAACGTGTTTTTCAGCCCGAAATGAACGCGTTTTTTCAGACAGCTGAATCCCTATGTAACTGCAAGGCTCGGAAGAGCCCACACACTCAGCTCTTAACCCCAGTGTACAGAAAGTGTCAAAACGTGTTTTTCAGCAGAAATAAACATGTTTCTGCAAGTTTGGTCACCCCCATGCAACTTAAGGGGCAGTAACAGCACACTTTTCAAAACGTGTTTTTCAGCCCCAAATGAACGCGGTTTTTCAGACAGCTGAATCCCTATGTAACTGCAAGGCTCGGAAGAGCCCACACACTCAGCTCTTAACCCCAGTGTACAGAAAGTGTCAAAACTTGTTTTTCAGCAGAAATAAACATGTTTCTGCAAGTTTGGTCACCCCCATGCAACTTATGAGGCAGTAACAGCACACTTTTCAAAACGTGTTTTTCAGCCCGAAATAAACGCTTTTTTTCAGACAGCTGAATCCCTATGTAAATGCAAGGCTCAGAAGAGCCCACACTCTCAGCTCTTAACCCCAGTGTACAGAAAGTGTCAAAACGTGTTTTTCAGCAGAAATAAACATGTTTCTGCAAGTTTGGTCACCCACATGCAACTTATGGGGCAGTAACAGCACACTTTTCAAAACGTGTTTTTCAGCCCGAAATGAACGCGTTTTTTCAGACAGCTGAATCCCTATGTAACTGCAAGGCTCGGAAGAGCCCACAAACTCAGCTCTTAACCCCAGTGTACAGAAAGTGTCAAAACGTGTTTTTCAGCAGAAATAAACATGTTTCTGCAAGTTTGGTCACCCCCAGGCAACTTAAGGGGCAGTAACAGCACACTTTTCAAAACGTGTTTTTCAGTCCGAAATAAACACATTTTTTCAGAAAGCTGAATCCCTATGTAACTGCAAGGCTCAGAAGAGCCAACACACTCAGCTCTTAACCCCAGTGTACAGAAAGTGTCAAAACGTGTTTTTCAGCAGAAATAAACGTTTCTGCAAGTTTGGTCACCACCATGCAACTTATGGGGCAGTAACAGCACACTTTTCAAATCGTGTTATTCAGCCCAAAATAAACACGTTTTTTCAGACAGCTGAATCCCTATGTAACTGAAAGGCTCAGAAGAGCCAACACACTCAGCTCTTAACCCCAGTGTACAGAAAGTGTCAAAACTTGTTTTTCAGCAGAAATAAACATGTTTCCGCAAGTTTGGTCACCCCCATGCAACTTATGGGCAGTAAAAGCACACTTTTCAAAACGTGTTTTTCAGCCCGAAATAAACGCGTTTTTTCAGAAAGCTGAATCCCTATGTAACTGCAAGGCTCAGAAGAGCCCACACTCTCAGCTCTTAACCCCAGTGTACAGAAAGTGTCAAAACGTGTTTTTCAGCAGAAATAAACATGTTTCTGCAAGTTTGGTCACCCCCATGCAACTTAAGGGGCAGTAACAGCACACTTTTCAAAACGTGTTTTTCAGCCCCAAATGAACGCGGTTTTCAGACAGCTGAATCCCTATGTAACTGCAAGGCTCAGAAGAGCCCACACACTCAGCTCTTAACCCCAGTGTACAGAAAGTGTCAAAACTTATTTTTCAGCAGAAATAAACATGTTTCTGCAAGTTTGGTCACCCCCATGCAACTTAAGGGGCAGTAACAGCACACTTTTCAAAACGTGTTTTTCAGCCCCAAATGAACGCGTTTTTTCAGACAGCTGAATCCCTATGTAACTGCAAGGCTCGGAAGAGCCCACACACTCAGCTCTTAACCCCAGTGTACAGAAAAGTGTCAAAACGTGTTTTTCAGCAGAAATAAACGTTTCTGCAAGTTTGGTCACCCCCATGCAACTTATGGGGCAGTAACAGCACACTTTTCAAATCGTGTTATTCAGCCCAAAATAAACACGTTTTTTCAGACAGCTGAATCCCTATGTAACTGCAAGGCTCAGAAGAGCCAACACACTCAGCTCTTAACCCCAGTGTACAGAAAGTGTCAAAACTTGTTTTTCAGCAGAAATAAACATGTTTCTGCAAGTTTGGTCACCCCCATGCAACTTATGGGGCAGTAAAAGCACACTTCTCAAAACGTGTTTTTCAGCACGAAATAAACGCGATTTTTTCAGAAAGCTGAATCCCTATGTAACTGCAAGGCTCGGAAGAGCCCACACACTCAGCTCTTAACCCCAGTGTACAGAAAGTGTCAAACGTGTTTTTCAGCAGAAATAAACATGTTTCTGCAAGTTTGGTCACCCACATGCAACTTATGGGGCAGTAACAGCACACTTTTCAAAACGTGTTTTTCAGCCCGAAATGAACGCGTTTTTTCAGACAGCTGAATCCCTATGTAACTGCAAGGCTCGGAAGAGCCCACACACTCAGCTCTTAACCCCAGTGTACAGAAAGTGTCAAAACGTGTTTTTCAGCAGAAATAAACATGTTTCTGCAAGTTTGGTCACCCCCATGCAACTTAAGGGGCAGTAACAGCACACTTTTCAAAACGTGTTTTTCAGCCCCCAAATGAACGCGGTTTTTCAGACAGCTGAATCCCTATGTAACTGCAAGGCTCGGAAGAGCCCACACACTCAGCTCTTAACCCCAGTGTACAGAAAGTGTCAAAACTTGTTTTTCAGCAGAAATAAACATGTTTCTGCAAGTTTGGTCACCCCCATGCAACTTATGAGGCAGTAACAGCACACTTTTCAAAACGTGTTTTTCAGCCCGAAATAAAACGCTTTTTTTCAGACAGCTGAATCCCTATGTAACTGCAAGGCTCAGAAGAGCCCACACTCTCAGCTCTTAACCCCAGTGTACAGAAAGTGTCAAAACGTGTTTTTCAGCAGAAATAAACATGTTTCTGCAAGTTTGGTCACCCACATGCAACTTATGGGGCAGTAACAGCACACTTTTCAAAACGTGTTTTTCAGCCCGAAATGAACGCGTTTTTTCAGACAGCTGAATCCCTATGTAACTGCAAGGCTCGAAGAGCCCACACACTCAGCTCTTAACCCCAGTGTACAGAAAGTGTCAAAACTTGTTTTTCAGCAGAAATAAACATGTTTCTGCAAGTTTGGTCACCCCCATGCAACTTAAGGGGCAGTAACAGCACACTTTTCAAAACGTGTTTTTCAGCCCCAAATGAACGCGTTTTTTCAGACAGCTGAATCCCTATGTAACTGCAAGGCTCGGAAGAGCCCACACACTCAGCTCTTAACCCCAGTGTACAGAAAGTGTCAAAACGTGTTTTTCAGCAGAAATAAACGTTTCTGCAAGTTTGGTCACCCCCATGCAACTTATGGGGCAGTAACAGCACACTTTTCAAATCGTGTTATTCAGCCCAAAATAAACACGTTTTTTCAGACAGCTGAATCCCTAATGTAACTGCAAGGCTCAGAAGAGCCAACACACTCAGCTCTTAACCCCAGTGTACAGAAAGTGTCAAAACTTGTTTTTCAGCAGAAATAAACATGTTCTGCAAGTTGGTCACCCCCATGCAACTTATGGGGCAGTAAAAGCACACTTCTCAAAACGTGTTTTTTCAGCACGAAATAAACGCGATTTTTCAGAAAGCTGAATCCCTATGTAACTGCAAGGCTCGGAAGAGCCCACACACTCAGCTCTTAACCCCAGTGTACAGAAAGTGTCAAAACGTGTTTTTCAGCAGAAATAAACATGTTTCTGCAAGTTTGGTCACCCACATGCAACTTATGGGGCAGTAACAGCACACTTTTCAAACGTGTTTTTCAGCCCGAAATGAACGCGTTTTTTCAGACAGCTGAATCCCTATGTAACTGCAAGGCTCGGAAGAGCCCACACACTCAGCTCTTAACCCCAGTGTACAGAAAGTGTCAAAACGTGTTTTTCAGCAGAAATAAACATGTTTCTGCAAGTTTGGTCACCCCCATGCAACTTAAGGGGCAGTAACAGCACACTTTTCAAAACGTGTTTTTCAGCCCCAAATGAACGCGGTTTTTCAGACAGCTGAATCCCTATGTAACTGCAAGGCTCGGAAGAGCCCACACACTCAGCTCTTAACCCCAGTGTACAGAAAGTGTCAAAACTTGTTTTTCAGCAGAAATAAACATGTTTCTGCAAGTTTGGTCACCCCCATGCAACTTATGAGGCAGTAACAGCACACTTTTCAAAACGTGTTTTTCAGCCCGAAATAAAACGCTTTTTTTTCAGACAGCTGAATCCCTATGTAACTGCAAGGCTCAGAAGAGCCCACACTCTCAGCTCTTAACCCCAGTGTACAGAAAGTGTCAAAACGTGTTTTTCAGCAGAAATAAACATGTTTCTGCAAGTTTGTCACCCACATGCAACTTATGGGGCAGTAACAGCACACTTTTCAAAACGTGTTTTTCAGCCCGAAATGAACGCGTTTTTTCAGACAGCTGAATCCCTATGTAACTGCAAGGCTCGGAAGAGCCCACACACTCAGCTCTTAACCCCAGTGTACAGAAAGTGTCAAAACTTGTTTTTCAGCAGAAATAAACATGTTTCTGCAAGTTTGGTCACCCCCATGCAACTTAAGGGGCAGTAACAGCACACTTTTCAAAACGGGTTTTTCAGCCCGAAATAAACGCGTTCCTTCAGACAGCTGAATCCCTATGTAACTGCAAGGCTCAGAAGAGCCAACACACTCAGCTCTTAACCCCAGTGTACAGAAAGTGTCAAAACGTGTTTTTCAGCAGAAATAAACGTTTCTGCAAGTTTGGTCACCCCCATGCAACTTATGAGGCAGTAACAGCACACTTTTCAAAACGTGTTTTTCAGCCCAAAATAAACACGTTTTTTCAGACAGCTGAATCCCTATGTAACTGCAAGGCTCAGAAGAGCCCACACACTCAGCTCTTAACCCTAGTGTACAGAAAGTGTCAAAACGTGTTTTTCAGCAGAAATAAACATGTTTCTGCAAGTTTGGTCACCCACATGCAACTTATGGGGCAGTAACAGCACACTTTTCAAAACGTGTTTTTCAGCCCGAAATAAAACGCGTTCCTTCAGACAGCTGAATCCCTATGTAACTGCAAGGCTCAGAAGAGCCAACACACTCAGCTCTTAACCCCAGTGTACAGAAAGTGTCAAAACGTGTTTTTCAGCAGAAATAAACGTTTCTGCAAGTTTGGTCACCCCCATGCAACTTATGAGGCAGTAACAGCACACTTTTCAAAACGTGTTTTTCAGCCCAAAATAAACACGTTTTTTCAGACAGCTGAATCCCTATGTAACTGCAAGGCTCAGAAGAGCCCACACACTCAGCTCTTAACCCTAGTGTACAGAAAGTGTCAAAACGTGTTTTTCAGCAGAAATAAACATGTTTCTGCAAGTTTGGTCACCACATGCAACTTATGGGGCAGTAACAGCACACTTTTCAAAACGTGTTTTTCAGCCCGAAATAAACGCGTTCCTTCAGACAGCTGAATCCCTATGTAACTGCAAGGCTCAGAAGAGCCAACACACTCAGCTCTTAACCCCAGTGTACAGAAAGTGTCAAAACGTGTTTTTCAGCAGAAATAAACGTTTCTGCAAGTTTGGTCACCCCCATGCAACTTATGAGGCAGTAACAGCACACTTTTCAAAACGTGTTTTTCAGCCGGAAATAAACGCTTTTTTTCAGACAGCTGAATCCCTATGTAACTGCAAGGCTCAGAAGAGCCCACACACTCAGCTCTTAACCCCAGTGTACAGAAAGTGTCAAAACGTGTTTTTCAGCAGAAATAAACATGTTTCTGCAAGTTTGGTCACCCACATGCAACTTATGGGGCAGTAACAGCACACTTTTCAAAACGTGTTTTTCAGCCCGAAATGAACGCGTTTTTTCAGACAGCTGAATCCCTATGTAACTGCAAGGCCTCGGAAGAGCCCACACACTCAGCTCTTAACCCCAGTGTACAGAAAGTGTCAAAACGTGTTTTTCAGCAGAAATAAACATGTTTCTGCAAGTTTGGTCACCCCCATGCAACTTAAGGGGCAGTAACAGCACACTTTTCAAAACGGGTTTTTCAGCCCGAAATAAACGCGTTCCTTCAGACAGCTGAATCCCTATGTAACTGCAAGGCTCAAAGAGCCAACACACTCAGCTCTTAACCCCAGTGTACAGAAAGTGTCAAAACGTGTTTTTCAGCAGAAATAAACGTTTCTGCAAGTTTGGTCACCCCCATGCAACTTATGAGGCAGTAACAGCACACTTTTCAAAACGTGTTTTTCAGCCGGAAATAAACGCTTTTTTTCAGACAGCTGAATCCCTATGTAACTGCAAGGCTCAGAAGAGCCCACACACTCAGCTCTTAACCCCAGTGTACAGAAAGTGTCAAAACGTGTTTTTCAGCAGAAATAATAATGTTTCTGCTGGTTTGGTCACCCCCATGAAACTTATGGGGCAGTAACAGCACACTTTTCAAAACGTGTTTTTCAGCCCCAAATGAACGCGGTTTTTCAGACAGCTGAATCCCTATGTAACTGCAAGGCTCGGAAGAGCCCACACACTCAGCTCTTAACCCCAGTGTACAGAAAGTGTCAAAACTTGTTTTTCAGCAGAAATAAACATGTTTCTGCAAGTTTGGTCACCCCCATGCAACTTAAGGGGCAGTAACAGCACACTTTTCAAAACGTGTTTTTCAGCCCGAAATAAACGCGTTCCTTCAGACAACTGAATCCCTATGTAACTGCAAGGCTCAGAAGAGCCAACACACTCAGCTCTTAACCCCAGTGTACAGAAAGTGTCAAAACGTGTTTTTCAGCAGAAATAAACGTTTCTGCAAGTTTGGTCACCACCATGCAACTTATGGGGCAGTAACAGCACACTTTTCAAATCGTGTTATTCAGCCCAAAATAAACACGTTTTTTCAGACAGCTGAATCCCTATGTAACTGCAAGGCTCAGAAGAGCCAACACACTCAGCTCTTAACCCCAGTGTACAGAAAGTGTCAAAACTTGTTTTTCAGCAGAAATAAACATGTTTCTGCAAGTTTGGTCACCCCCATGCAACTTATGGGGCAGTAAAAGCACACTTCTCAAAACGTGTTTTTCAGCACGAAATAAACGCGATTTTTCAGAAAGCTGAATCCCTATGTAACTGCAAGGCTCGGAAGAGCCCACACACTCAGCTCTTAACCCCAGTGTACAGAAAGTGTCAAAACGTGTTTTTCAGCAGAAATAAACATGTTTCTGCAAGTTTGGTCACCCACATGCAACTTATGGGGCAGTAACAGCACACTTTTCAAAACGTGTTTTTCAGCCCGAAATGAACGCGTTTTTTCAGACAGCTGAATCCCTATGTAACTGCAAGGCTCGGAAGAGCCCACACACTCAGCTCTTAACCCCAGTGTACAGAAAGTGTCAAAACGTGTTTTTCAGCAGAAATAAACATGTTTCTGCAAGTTTGGTCACCCCCATGCAACTTAAGGGGCAGTAACAGCACACTTTTCAAAACGTGTTTTTCAGCCCCAAATGAACGCGGTTTTTCAGACAGCTGAATCCCTATGTAACTGCAAGGCTCGGAAGAGCCCACACACTCAGCTCTTAACCCCAGTGTACAGAAAGTGTCAAAACTTGTTTTTCAGCAGAAATAAACATGTTTCTGCAAGTTTGGTCACCCCCATGCAACTTATGAGGCAGTAACAGCACACTTTTCAAAACGTGTTTTTCAGCCCGAAATAAACGCTTTTTTTCAGACAGCTGAATCCCTATGTAAATGCAAGGCTCAGAAGAGCCCACACTCTCAGCTCTTAACCCCAGTGTACAGAAAGTGTCAAAACGTGTTTTTCAGCAGAAATAAACATGTTTCTGCAAGTTTGGTCACCCACATGCAACTTATGGGGCAGTAACAGCACACTTTTCAAAACGTGTTTTTCAGCCCGAAATGAACGCGTTTTTTCAGACAGCTGAATCCCTATGTAACTGCAAGGCTCGGAAGAGCCCACAAACTCAGCTCTTAACCCCAGTGTACAGAAAGTGTCAAAACGTGTTTTTCAGCAGAAATAAACATGTTTCTGCAAGTTTGGTCACCCCCAGGCAACTTAAGGGGCAGTAACAGCACACTTTTCAAAACGTGTTTTTCAGTCCGAAATAAACACATTTTTTCAGAAAGCTGAATCCCTATGTAACTGCAAGGCTCAGAAGAGCCAACACACTCAGCTCTTAACCCCAGTGTACAGAAAGTGTCAAAACGTGTTTTTCAGCAGAAATAAACGTTTCTGCAAGTTTGGTCACCACCATGCAACTTATGGGGCAGTAACAGCACACTTTTCAAATCGTGTTATTCAGCCCAAAATAAACACGTTTTTTCAGACAGCTGAATCCCTATGTAACTGAAAGGCTCAGAAGAGCCAACACACTCAGCTCTTAACCCCAGTGTACAGAAAGTGTCAAAACTTGTTTTTCAGCAGAAATAAACATGTTTCCGCAAGTTTGGTCACCCCCATGCAACTTATGGGGCAGTAAAAGCACACTTTTCAAAACGTGTTTTTCAGCCCGAAATAAACGCGTTTTTTCAGAAAGCTGAATCCCTATGTAACTGCAAGGCTCAGAAGAGCCCACACTCTCAGCTCTTAACCCCAGTGTACAGAAAGTGTCAAAACGTGTTTTTCAGCAGAAATAAACATGTTTCTGCAAGTTTGGTCACCCCCATGCAACTTAAGGGGCAGTAACAGCACACTTTTCAAAACGTGTTTTTCAGCCCCAAATGAACGCGGTTTTTCAGACAGCTGAATCCCTATGTAACTGCAAGGCTCAGAAGAGCCCACACACTCAGCTCTTAACCCCAGTGTACAGAAAGTGTCAAAACTTATTTTTCAGCAGAAATAAACATGTTTCTGCAAGTTTGGTCACCCCCATGCAACTTAAGGGGCAGTAACAGCACACTTTTCAAAACGTGTTTTTCAGCCCCAAATGAACGCGTTTTTTCAGACAGCTGAATCCCTATGTAACTGCAAGGCTCGGAAGAGCCCACACACTCAGCTCTTAACCCCAGTGTACAGAAAGTGTCAAAACGTGTTTTTCAGCAGAAATAAACGTTTCTGCAAGTTTGGTCACCCCCATGCAACTTATGGGGCAGTAACAGCACACTTTTCAAATCGTGTTATTCAGCCCAAAATAAACACGTTTTTTCAGACAGCTGAATCCCTATGTAACTGCAAGGCTCAGAAGAGCCAACACACTCAGCTCTTAACCCCAGTGTACAGAAAGTGTCAAAACTTGTTTTTCAGCAGAAATAAACATGTTTCTGCAAGTTTGGTCACCCCCATGCAACTTATGGGGCAGTAAAAGCACACTTCTCAAAACGTGTTTTTCAGCACGAAATAAACGCGATTTTTCAGAAAGCTGAATCCCTATGTAACTGCAAGGCTCGGAAGAGCCCACACACTCAGCTCTTAACCCCAGTGTACAGAAAGTGTCAAAACGTGTTTTTCAGCAGAAATAAACATGTTTCTGCAAGTTTGGTCACCCACATGCAACTTATGGGGCAGTAACAGCACACTTTTCAAAACGTGTTTTTCAGCCCGAAATGAACGCGTTTTTTCAGACAGCTGAATCCCTATGTAACTGCAAGGCTCGGAAGAGCCCACACACTCAGCTCTTAACCCCAGTGTACAGAAAGTGTCAAAACGTGTTTTTCAGCAGAAATAAACATGTTTCTGCAAGTTTGGTCACCCCCATGCAACTTAAGGGGCAGTAACAGCACACTTTTCAAAACGTGTTTTTCAGCCCCAAATGAAC
The DNA here is from genome assembly GCF_040954835.1 of Lepisosteus oculatus. Taxonomy (NCBI): domain Eukaryota; kingdom Metazoa; phylum Chordata; class Actinopteri; order Semionotiformes; family Lepisosteidae; genus Lepisosteus; species Lepisosteus oculatus. The sequence goes on along the minus strand of NW_027167758.1, from coordinate 5,046 downwards.
GCGGTTTTTCAGACAGCTGAATCCCTATGTAACTGCAAGGCTCGGAAGAGCCCACACACTCAGCTCTTAACCCCAGTGTACAGAAAGTGTCAAAACTTGTTTTTCAGCAGAAATAAACATGTTTCTGCAAGTTTGGTCACCCCCATGCAACTTATGAGGCAGTAACAGCACACTTTTCAAAACGTGTTTTTCAGCCCGAAATAAACGCTTTTTTTCAGACAGCTGAATCCCTATGTAACTGCAAGGCTCAGAAGAGCCCACACTCTCAGCTCTTAACCCCAGTGTACAGAAAGTGTCAAAACGTGTTTTTCAGCAGAAATAAACATGTTTCTGCAAGTTTGGTCACCCACATGCAACTTATGGGGCAGTAACAGCACACTTTTCAAAACGTGTTTTTCAGCCCGAAATGAACGCGTTTTTTCAGACAGCTGAATCCCTATGTAACTGCAAGGCTCGGAAGAGCCCACACACTCAGCTCTTAACCCCAGTGTACAGAAAGTGTCAAAACTTGTTTTTCAGCAGAAATAAACATGTTTCTGCAAGTTTGGTCACCCCCATGCAACTTAAGGGGCAGTAACAGCACACTTTTCAAAACGGGTTTTTCAGCCCGAAATAAACGCGTTCCTTCAGACAGCTGAATCCCTATGTAACTGCAAGGCTCAGAAGAGCCAACACACTCAGCTCTTAACCCCAGTGTACAGAAAGTGTCAAAACGTGTTTTTCAGCAGAAATAAACGTTTCTGCAAGTTTGGTCACCCCCATGCAACTTATGAGGCAGTAACAGCACACTTTTCAAAACGTGTTTTTCAGCCCAAAATAAACACGTTTTTTCAGACAGCTGAATCCCTATGTAACTGCAAGGCTCAGAAGAGCCCACACACTCAGCTCTTAACCCTAGTGTACAGAAAGTGTCAAAACGTGTTTTTCAGCAGAAATAAACATGTTTCTGCAAGTTTGGTCACCCACATGCAACTTATGGGGCAGTAACAGCACACTTTTCAAAACGTGTTTTTCAGCCCGAAATAAACGCGTTCCTTCAGACAGCTGAATCCCTATGTAACTGCAAGGCTCAGAAGAGCCAACACACTCAGCTCTTAACCCCAGTGTACAGAAAGTGTCAAAACGTGTTTTTCAGCAGAAATAAACGTTTCTGCAAGTTTGGTCACCCCCATGCAACTTATGAGGCAGTAACAGCACACTTTTCAAAACGTGTTTTTCAGCCCAAAATAAACACGTTTTTTCAGACAGCTGAATCCCTATGTAACTGCAAGGCTCAGAAGAGCCCACACACTCAGCTCTTAACCCTAGTGTACAGAAAGTGTCAAAACGTGTTTTTCAGCAGAAATAAACATGTTTCTGCAAGTTTGGTCACCCACATGCAACTTATGGGGCAGTAACAGCACACTTTTCAAAACGTGTTTTTCAGCCCGAAATAAACGCGTTCCTTCAGACAGCTGAATCCCTATGTAACTGCAAGGCTCAGAAGAGCCAACACACTCAGCTCTTAACCCCAGTGTACAGAAAGTGTCAAAACGTGTTTTTCAGCAGAAATAAACGTTTCTGCAAGTTTGGTCACCCCCATGCAACTTATGAGGCAGTAACAGCACACTTTTCAAAACGTGTTTTTCAGCCGGAAATAAACGCTTTTTTTCAGACAGCTGAATCCCTATGTAACTGCAAGGCTCAGAAGAGCCCACACACTCAGCTCTTAACCCCAGTGTACAGAAAGTGTCAAAACGTGTTTTTCAGCAGAAATAAACATGTTTCTGCAAGTTTGGTCACCCACATGCAACTTATGGGGCAGTAACAGCACACTTTTCAAAACGTGTTTTTCAGCCCGAAATGAACGCGTTTTTTCAGACAGCTGAATCCCTATGTAACTGCAAGGCTCGGAAGAGCCCACACACTCAGCTCTTAACCCCAGTGTACAGAAAGTGTCAAAACGTGTTTTTCAGCAGAAATAAACATGTTTCTGCAAGTTTGGTCACCCCCATGCAACTTAAGGGGCAGTAACAGCACACTTTTCAAAACGGGTTTTTCAGCCCGAAATAAACGCGTTCCTTCAGACAGCTGAATCCCTATGTAACTGCAAGGCTCAGAAGAGCCAACACACTCAGCTCTTAACCCCAGTGTACAGAAAGTGTCAAAACGTGTTTTTCAGCAGAAATAAACGTTTCTGCAAGTTTGGTCACCCCCATGCAACTTATGAGGCAGTAACAGCACACTTTTCAAAACGTGTTTTTCAGCCGGAAATAAACGCTTTTTTTCAGACAGCTGAATCCCTATGTAACTGCAAGGCTCAGAAGAGCCCACACACTCAGCTCTTAACCCCAGTGTACAGAAAGTGTCAAAACGTGTTTTTCAGCAGAAATAATAATGTTTCTGCTGGTTTGGTCACCCCCATGAAACTTATGGGGCAGTAACAGCACACTTTTCAAAACGTGTTTTTCAGCCCCAAATGAACGCGGTTTTTCAGACAGCTGAATCCCTATGTAACTGCAAGGCTCGGAAGAGCCCACACACTCAGCTCTTAACCCCAGTGTACAGAAAGTGTCAAAACTTGTTTTTCAGCAGAAATAAACATGTTTCTGCAAGTTTGGTCACCCCCATGCAACTTAAGGGGCAGTAACAGCACACTTTTCAAAACGTGTTTTTCAGCCCGAAATAAACGCGTTCCTTCAGACAACTGAATCCCTATGTAACTGCAAGGCTCAGAAGAGCCAACACACTCAGCTCTTAACCCCAGTGTACAGAAAGTGTCAAAACGTGTTTTTCAGCAGAAATAAACGTTTCTGCAAGTTTGGTCACCACCATGCAACTTATGGGGCAGTAACAGCACACTTTTCAAATCGTGTTATTCAGCCCAAAATAAACACGTTTTTTCAGACAGCTGAATCCCTATGTAACTGCAAGGCTCAGAAGAGCCAACACACTCAGCTCTTAACCCCAGTGTACAGAAAGTGTCAAAACTTGTTTTTCAGCAGAAATAAACATGTTTCTGCAAGTTTGGTCACCCCCATGCAACTTATGGGGCAGTAAAAGCACACTTCTCAAAACGTGTTTTTCAGCACGAAATAAACGCGATTTTTCAGAAAGCTGAATCCCTATGTAACTGCAAGGCTCGGAAGAGCCCACACACTCAGCTCTTAACCCCAGTGTACAGAAAGTGTCAAAACGTGTTTTTCAGCAGAAATAAACATGTTTCTGCAAGTTTGGTCACCCACATGCAACTTATGGGGCAGTAACAGCACACTTTTCAAAACGTGTTTTTCAGCCCGAAATGAACGCGTTTTTCAGACAGCTGAATCCCTATGTAACTGCAAGGCTCGGAAGAGCCCACACACTCAGCTCTTAACCCCAGTGTACAGAAAGTGTCAAAACGTGTTTTTCAGCAGAAATAAACATGTTTCTGCAAGTTTGGTCACCCCCATGCAACTTAAGGGGCAGTAACAGCACACTTTTCAAAACGTGTTTTTCAGCCCCAAATGAACGCGGTTTTTCAGACAGCTGAATCCCTATGTAACTGCAAGGCTCGGAAGAGCCCACACACTCAGCTCTTAACCCCAGTGTACAGAAAGTGTCAAAACTTGTTTTTCAGCAGAAATAAACATGTTTCTGCAAGTTTGGTCACCCCCATGCAACTTATGAGGCAGTAACAGCACACTTTTCAAAACGTGTTTTTCAGCCCGAAATAAACGCTTTTTTTCAGACAGCTGAATCCCTATGTAAATGCAAGGCTCAGAAGAGCCCACACTCTCAGCTCTTAACCCCAGTGTACAGAAAGTGTCAAAACGTGTTTTTCAGCAGAAATAAACATGTTTCTGCAAGTTTGGTCACCCACATGCAACTTATGGGGCAGTAACAGCACACTTTTCAAAACGTGTTTTTCAGCCCGAAATGAACGCGTTTTTTCAGACAGCTGAATCCCTATGTAACTGCAAGGCTCGGAAGAGCCCACAAACTCAGCTCTTAACCCCAGTGTACAGAAAGTGTCAAAACGTGTTTTTCAGCAGAAATAAACATGTTTCTGCAAGTTTGGTCACCCCCAGGCAACTTAAGGGGCAGTAACAGCACACTTTTCAAAACGTGTTTTTCAGTCCGAAATAAACACATTTTTTCAGAAAGCTGAATCCCTATGTAACTGCAAGGCTCAGAAGAGCCAACACACTCAGCTCTTAACCCCAGTGTACAGAAAGTGTCAAAACGTGTTTTTCAGCAGAAATAAACGTTTCTGCAAGTTTGGTCACCACCATGCAACTTATGGGGCAGTAACAGCACACTTTTCAAATCGTGTTATTCAGCCCAAAATAAACACGTTTTTTCAGACAGCTGAATCCCTATGTAACTGAAAGGCTCAGAAGAGCCAACACACTCAGCTCTTAACCCCAGTGTACAGAAAGTGTCAAAACTTGTTTTTCAGCAGAAATAAACATGTTTCCGCAAGTTTGGTCACCCCCATGCAACTTATGGGGCAGTAAAAGCACACTTTTCAAAACGTGTTTTTCAGCCCGAAATAAACGCGTTTTTTCAGAAAGCTGAATCCCTATGTAACTGCAAGGCTCAGAAGAGCCCACACTCTCAGCTCTTAACCCCAGTGTACAGAAAGTGTCAAAACGTGTTTTTCAGCAGAAATAAACATGTTTCTGCAAGTTTGGTCACCCCCATGCAACTTAAGGGGCAGTAACAGCACACTTTTCAAAACGTGTTTTTCAGCCCCAAATGAACGCGGTTTTTCAGACAGCTGAATCCCTATGTAACTGCAAGGCTCAGAAGAGCCCACACACTCAGCTCTTAACCCCAGTGTACAGAAAGTGTCAAAACTTATTTTTCAGCAGAAATAAACATGTTTCTGCAAGTTTGGTCACCCCCATGCAACTTAAGGGGCAGTAACAGCACACTTTTCAAAACGTGTTTTTCAGCCCCAAATGAACGCGTTTTTTCAGACAGCTGAATCCCTATGTAACTGCAAGGCTCGGAAGAGCCCACACACTCAGCTCTTAACCCCAGTGTACAGAAAGTGTCAAAACGTGTTTTTCAGCAGAAATA